>NW_026088528.1:0-63191 GCF_022605725.1 Anthonomus grandis grandis
CACATCTCGTGAGAGTACACTACATTAAAATATTTTTAAAAATCATTTAGGGTTAATCAAATTATATCTAAAATTAAATCGGAACAATCGTTAACGCTATTAGTTATTACATTTTCTTAACTCTGGTTGTGTTCAAACCGAAAAAAACATCATTTGGCTATCTCGTATAGGCGAAATAGTAAATTTAAATTATATTCGAATAATAGATAACAGTAATAGAGTGAGATATAATTATTTTTTTTAAAAACAATTCATAAGAAAAATTTTAAAAATAATTTACAGTACATCAAATGAACTTCAAAAATTAAATTGGAATCAAATCGGACAATGCTATAATAATTAATTGTTCTATTTTCTTAACACTGGTTATGTCCAAAACTTAAAAAGGATTATTTGGGTCATCTTGTATAACCTAAATATTAATTTTAAAATAAATTTGAATAATAGATAACCGTAATTGAGTGAGAACTGACTATTTTTTTAAAACACAATACATAAAACTATTTTTAAAAATCATTCAGGGTTAATCAAATTATATCTAAAAATTGAATTAAAATTAAGTCGGAACAATCGTTAACGCTATTAGTTATTATCTTTTCTTAATTCTGGTTGTGTTTAAACCGTAAAAAACATCATTTGGCTATTTTGTATATGCGAAATAGTAAATTTAAATTATATTCGAATAATAGATAACAGTAATAGAGTGAGATATAATTATTTTTTTTAAAAACAATTCATAAGAAAAATTTAAAAAATAATTTACAGTACATCAAATGAACTTCAAAAATTAAATTGGAATGAAATCGGACAATGCTATAATGATTAATTGTTCTATTTTATTAACCCTGGTTATGTCCAAAACTTAAAAAGGATCAATTGGGTCATCTTGTATAATTTAAATATGAATTTTAAAATAAATTTGAATAATAGGTAACCGTAATTGAGTGAAATATGATTATTTTTTTTTAAACACAATACATTAAAAAATTTTAGAAAATTATTTACGGTTAAACAAATTATATCTAAAAATTAAATTGAAATCATATCGGAACATTAGCTATAGGTAATAGTAATCGATTTTCTTTATCCTGGTTATGTCCAAAACATAAAAAGGATCATTTGAGTCATCTTGTATAACCTAAATATTCATTTTAAAATAAATTTAAATAATAGATAACCGTAATTGAGTGAGATATGACTATTTTTTTTAAACACAATACATCAAAATATTTTAAAAATCATTTAGGGTTAATCAAATTATATCTAAAAATTAAATTAAAATTAAATCGGAACAATCGTTAACGCTATTAGTTATTATCTTTTCTTAATTCTGGTTGTATTCAAACCGTAAAAAACATCATTTGGCTATTTTGTATATGCGAAATAGTAAATTTAAATTATATTCGAATAATAGATAACAGTAATAGAGCGAGATATGACTATTTTTTTAAAACACAATACATCAAAATATTTTTAAAAATCATTTAGGGTTAATCAAATTATATCTAAAAATTGAATTAAAATTAAATCGGAACAATCGCCAACGCTATTAGTTATTATATTTTCTTAACTCTGGTTGTGTTCAAACCGTAAAAAACATCATTTGGCTATCTCGTATATGCGAAATAGTAAATTTAAATTATATTCGAATAATAGATAACAGTAATACTGTGAAATATGATTATTTTTTTTAAAAACAATACATCAGAAAAATTTTAAAAATAATTTACAGGACATCAAATGAACTTCAAAAATTAAATTGGAATGAAATCGGACAATGCTATAATGATTAATTGTTCTATTTTCTTAACCCTGGTTATGTCCAAAACTTAAAAAGGATCAATTGGGTCATTTTGTATAATTTAAATATGAATTTTAAAATAAATTTGAATAATAGGTAACCGTAATTGAGTGAAATATGATTATTTTTTTTAAACACAATACATTAAAAAAATTTTAGAAAATTATTTACGGTTAAACAAATTATATCTAAAAATTAAATTGAAATCATATCGGAACATTAGCTATAGGTAATAGTAATCGATTTTCTTTATCCTGGTTATGTCCAAAACATAAAAAGGATCATTTGAGTCATCTTGTATAACCTAAATATTCATTTTAAAATAAATTTAAATAATAGATAACCGTAATTGAGTGAGATATGACTATTTTTTTTAAACACAATACATCAAAATATTTTTAAAAATCATTTAGGGTTAATCAAATTATATCTAAAACACATCTCGTGAGAGTATCGGAACAATCGTTAACGCTATTAGTTATTATCTTTTCTTAATTCTGGTTGTATTCAAACCGTAAAAAACATCATTTGGCTATTTTGTATATGCGAAATAGTAAATTTAAATTATATTCGAATAATAGATAACAGTAATAGAGCGAGATATGACTATTTTTTTAAAACACAATACATCAAAATATTTTTAAAAATCATTTAGGGTTAATCAAATTATATCTAAAAATTGAATTAAAATTAAATCGGAACAATCGCCAACGCTATTAGTTATTATATTTTCTTAACTCTGGTTGTGTTCAAACCGTAAAAAACATCATTTGGCTATCTCGTATATGCGAAATAGTAAATTTAAATTATATTCGAATAATAGATAACAGTAATACTGTGAAATATGATTATTTTTTTTAAAAACAAACATCAAAAAAATTTTAAAAATAATTTACAGGATATCAAATGAACTTCAAAAATTAAATTGGAATGAAATCGGACAATGCTATCTATAATGATTAATTGTTCTATTTTCTTAACCCTGGGTATGTCCAAAACTTAAAAGGATCATTTGGGTTATCTTGTATAACCTAAATATTCATTTTAAAATAAATTTGAATAATAGATAACCGTAATTGAGTGAGATAAGATATTTTCTTAATTCTGGTTGTGTTCAAACCGTAAAAAACATCATTTGGCTATCTTGTATATGCAAAATAGTAAATTTAAATTATATTTGAATAATAGATAACAGTAATAGAGTGAGATATAATTATTTTTTTTAAAAACAATTCATAAAAAAAATTTTAAAAATAATTTACAGTACATCAAATGAACTTCAAAAATTAAATTGGAATCAAATCGGAAAATGCTATAATAATTAATTGTTCTATTTTCTTAACACTGGTTATGTCCAAAACTTAAAAAGGATTATTTGGGTCCTCTTGTATAACCGAAATATTAATTTTAAAATAAATTTGAATAATAGATAACCGTAATTGAGTGAGAACTGACTATTTTTTTAAAACACAATACATAAAACTATTTTTAAAAATCATTCAGGGTTAATCAAATTATAACTAAAAATTGAATTAAAATTAAGTCGGAACAATCGTTAACGCTGTTAGTTATTATCTTTTCTTAATTCTGGTTGTGTTCAAACCGTAAAAACCATCATTTGGCTATTTTGTATATGCGAAATAGTAAATTTAAATTATATTCGAATAATAGATAACAGTAATAGAGTGAGATATAATTATTTTTTTTAAAAACAATTCATAAAAAAAATTTTAAAAATAATTTACAGTACATCAAATGAACTTCAAAAATTAAATTGGAATGAAATCGGACAATGCTATAATGATTAATTGTTCTATTTTCTTAACCCTGGTTATGTCCAAAACTTAAAAAGGATCAATTGGGTCATCTTGTATAATTTAAATATGAATTTTAAATTAAATTTGAATAATAGGTAACCGTAATTGAGTGAGATATGACAATTTGTTTAAACACAATACATCAAAATATTTTTAAAAATCATTTAGGGTTAATCAAATTATATCTAAAAATTAAATTAAAATTAAATCTGAACAATCCTTAACGCTATTAGTTATTATCTTTTCTTAATTCTGGTTGTGTTCAAACCGTAAAAAACATCATTTGGCTATTTTGTATATGCGAAATAGTAAATTTAAATTATATTCGAATAATAGATAACAGTAATAGAGTGAGATATAATTATTTTTTTTTAAAACAATACATCAGAAAAATTTTAAAAATAATTTACAGGACATCAAATGAACTTCAAAAATTAAATTGGAATGAAATCGGACAATGCTATATTGATTTAATTGTTCTATTTTCTTAACCCTGGTTATGTCTAAAACTTAAAAAGGATCAATTGGGTCATCTTGTATAATTTAAATATGAATTTTAAAATAAATTTGAATAATAGGTAACCGTAATTGAGTGAAATATGATTATTTTTTTTAAACACAATACATTAAAAAATTTTAGAAAATTATTTAGGGTTAAACAAATTATATCTAAAAATTAAATTAAAATCATATCGGAACATTAGCTATAGGTAATAGTAATCGATTTTCTTTATCCTGGTTATGTCCAAAACATAAAAAGGATCATTTGAGTCATCTTGTATAACCTAAATAATAATTTTAATTTATATTTGAATAATAGATAACCGTAATTGAGTGAGATATGACTATTTTTTTTAAACACAATACATCAAAATATTTTTAAAAATCATTTAGGGTTAATCAAATTATATCTAAAAATTAAATTAAAATTAAATCGGAACAATCGTTAACGCTATTAGTTATTGTATTTTCTTAACTCTGGTTGTGTTCAAACCGTAAAAACATCATTTGGCTATCTCGTATATGCGAAATAGTAAATTTAAATTATATTCGAATAATAGATAACAGTAATAGTGTGAAATATGATTATTTTTTTTTAAAACAATACATCAGAAAAATTTTATAAATAATTTACAGGACATCAAATGAACTTCAAAAATTAAATTGGAATGAAATCGGACAATGCTATAATGATTAATTGTTCTATTTTCTTAACCCTGGTTATGTCCAAAACTTAAAAAGGATCAATTGGGTCATCTTGTATAATTTAAATATGAATTTAAAAATAAATTTGAATAATAGGTAACCGTAATTGAGTGAAATATGATTATTTTTTTTAAACACAATACATTAAAAAATTTTAGAAAATTATTTAGGGTTAAACAAATTATATCTAAAAATTAAATTGAAATTATATCGGAACATTAGCTATAGGTAATAGTAATCGATTTTCTTTATCCTGGTTATGTCCAAAACATAAAAAGGATCATTTGAGTCATCTTGTATAACCTAAATAATAATTTTAATTTATATTTGAATAATAGATAACCGTAATTGAGTGAGATATTACTATTTTTTGAAAACACAATAAAATCGCCAACGCTATTAGTTATTATATTTTCTTAACTCTGGTTGTGTTCAAACCGTAAAAAACATCATTTGGCTATCTCGTATATGCGAAATAGTAAATTTAAATTATATTCGAATAATAGATAACAGTAATAGTGTGAAATATGATTATTTTTTTTAAAAACAATACATCAGAAAAATTTTAAAAATAATTTACAGGACATCAAATGAACTTTAAAAATTAAATTGGAATGAAATCGGACAATGCTATAATGATTAATTGTTCTATTTTCTTAACCCGGTTATGTCCAAAACTTAAAAAGGATCAATTGGGTCATCTTGTATAATTTAAATATGAATTTTAAAATAAATTTGAATAATAGGTAACCGTAATTGAGTGAAATATGATTATTTTTATTAAACACAATACATTAAAAAATTTTAGAAAATTATTTAGGGTTAAACAAATTATATCTAAAAATTAAATTGAAATCATATCGGAACATTGGCTATAGGTAATAGTAATCGATTTTCTTTATCCTGGTTATGTCCAAAACATAAAAAGGATCATTTGAGTCATCTTGTATAACCTAAATAATAATTTTAATTTATATTTGAATAATAGATAACCGTAATTGAGTGAGATATTACTATTTTTTTAAAACACAATACATTAAACTATTTTTAAAAATCATTTAGGGTTAATCAAATTATATCTAAAAATTGAATTAAAATTAAATCGGAACAATCGCCAACGCTATTAGTTATTATATTTTCTTAACTCTGGTTGTGTTCAAACCGTAAAAAACATCATTTGGCTATCTCGTATATGCGAAAGAGTAAATTTAAATTATATTCGAATAATAGATAACAGTAATAGTGTGAAATATGATTATTTTTTTTAAAAACAATACATCAGAAAAATTTTATAAATAATTTACAGGACATCAAATGAACTTCAAAAATTAAATTGGAATGAAATCGGACAATGCTATAATGATTAATTGTTCTATTTTCTTAACCCTGGTTATGTCCAAAACTTAAAAAGGATCAATTGGGTCATCTTGTATAATTTAAATATGAATTTTAAAATAAATTTGAATAATAGGTAACCGTAATTGAGTAAGATATGACTATTTTTTTTAAACACAATACATCAAAATATTTTTAAAAATCATTTAGGGTTAATCAAATTATATCTAAAAATTAAATTAAAATTAAATCGGAACAATCGTTAACGCTATTAGTTATTATCTTTTCTTAATTCTGGTTGTGTTCAAACCGTAAAAAATATCATTTGGCTATTTTGTATATGCGAAATAGTAAATTTAAATTATATTCGAATAATAGATAACAGTAATAGAGTGAGATATAATTATTTTTTTTTAAAACAATTCATAAGAAAAATTTTAAAAATAATTTACAGTACATCAAATGAACTTCAAAAATTAAATTGGAATCAAATCGGACAATGCTATAATAATTAATTGTTCTATTTTCTTAACACTGGTTATGTCCAAAACTTAAAAAGGATTATTCGGGTCATCTTGTATAACCTAAATATTAATTTTAAAATAAATTTGAATAATAGATAACCGTAATTGAGTGAGAACTGACTATTTTTTTAAAACACAATACATAAAACTATTTTTAAAAATCATTCAGGGTTAATCAAATTATTTCTAAAAATTAAATTAAAATTAAATCGGAACAATCGTTAACGCTATTATTTATTATCTTTTCTTAACTCTGGTTGTGTTCAAACCGTAAAAAACATCATTTGGCTATCTCGTATATGCGAAATAGTAAATTTAAATTATATTCGAATAATAAATAACAGTAATAGTGTGAAATATGATTATTTTTTTTAAAAACAATACATCAGAAAAATTTTAAAAATAATTTACAGGACATCAAATGAACTTCAAAAATTAAATTGGAATGAAATCGGACAATGCTATAATGATTAATTGTTCTATTTTCTTAACCCTGGTTATGTCCAAAACTTAAAAAGGATCAATTGGGTCATCTTGTATAATTTAAATATGAATTTTAAAATAAATTTGAATAATAGGTAACCGTAATTGAGTGAAATATGATTATTTTTTTTAAACACAATACATTAAAAAATTTTAGAAAATTATTTAGGGTTAAACAAATTATATCTAAAAATTAAATTGAGATCATATCGGAACATTAGCTATAGGTAATAGTAATCGATTTTCTTTATCCTGGTTATGTCCAAAACATAAAAAGGATCATTTGAGTCATCTTGTATAACCTAAATAATAATTTTAATTTATATTTGAATAATAGATAACCGTAATTGAGTGAGATATGACTATTTTTTTTAAACACAATACATCAAAATATTTTTAAAAATCATTTAGGGTTAATCAAATTATATCTAAAAATTAAATTAAAATTAAATCGGAACAATCGTTAACGCTATTAGTTATTATATTTTCTTAACTCTGGTTGTGTTCAAACCGTAAAAAACATCATTTGGCTATCTCGTATATGCGAAATAGTAAATTTAAATTATATTCGAATAATAGATAACAGTAATACTGTGAAATATGATTATTTTTTTTAAAAACAATACATCAGAAAAATTTTAAAAATAATTTACAGGACATCAAATGAACTTCAAAAATTAAATTGGAATGAAATCGGACAATGCTATAATGATTAATTGTTCTATTTTCTTAACCCTGGTTATGTCCAAAACTTAAAAGGATCATTTGGGTTATCTTGTATAACCTAAATATTCATTTTAAAATAAATTTGAATAATAGATAACCGTAATTGAGTGAGATAAGGACTATTTTTTTAAAACACAACACAAAACTATTTTTAAAATCATTTAGGGTTAATCAAATTATATCTAAAAATTAAATCGGAACAATCGCCAACCCTATTAGTTATTATATTTTCTTAATTCTGGTTTCTTAATTCTGGTTAAACACAATACATTAAAATATTTTTAAAAATCATATAGGGGTAATCAAATTATATCTAAAAATTTAATCGGAACAATCGTTAACGCTATTAGTTATTATATTTTCTTAATTCTGGTTGTGTTCAAACCGTAAAAAAACATCATTTGGCTATCTCGTATATGCGAAATAGTAAATTTAAATTATATTCGAATAATAGATAACAGTAATAGTGTGAAATATGATTATTTTTTTTAAAAACAATACATCAAAAAAATTTTAAAAATAATTTACAGGACATCAAATGAACTTCAAAAATTAAATTGGAATGAAATCGGACAATGCTATAATGATTAATTGTTTTATTTTCTTAACCCTGGTTATGTCCAAAACTTAAAAGGATCATTTGGGTTATCTTGTATAACCTAAATATTCATTTTAAAATAAATTTGAATAATAGATAACCGTAATTGAGTGAGATATGACTATTTTTTTAAAACACAACACAAAACTATTTTTAAAAATCATTTAGGGTTAATCAAATTATATCTAAAAATTAACTCGGAACAATCGTTAATGCTATTAGTTATTATATTTTCTTAACTCTGGTTGTGTTCAAACCGTAAAAAATATCATTTGGCTATCTTGTATATGCGAAATAGTAAATTTAAATTATATTCGAATAATAGATAACAGTAATAGAGTGAGATATAATTATTTTTTTTAAAAAACAACTCATAGGAAAAATTTTAAAAATAATTTACAGTACATTAAATGAACTTCAAAAATTAAATTGGAGTCAAATCGGACAATGCTATAATGATTAATTTTTCTATTTTCTTAACCCTGGTTATGTCCAAAACTTAAAAAGGATCATATGGGTCATCTTGTATAACCTAAATATTCATTTTAAAATAAATTTGAATAATAGATAACCGTAATTGAGTGAGATATGACTATTTTTTTTAAACACAACACAAAACTATTTTTAAAAATCATTTAGGGTTAATCAAATTATATCTAAAAATTAATTCGGAACAATCGTTAATGCTATTAGTTATTATATTTTCTTAATTCTGGTTGTGTTCAAACCGTAAAAAACATCATTTGGCTATCTTGTATATGCAAAATAGTAAATTTAAATTATATTCGAATAATAGATAACCGTAATTGAGTGAGATATGACTATTTTTTTTAAACCCAATACATCAAAATATTTTTAAAAATCATTTAGGGTTAATCAAATTATATTTAAAAATTGAATTAAAATTATATGGGAACAATCGCCAACGCTATTAGTTATTATATTTTCTTAACTCTGGTTGTGTTTAAAACCGTAAAAAACATCATTTGGCTATCTTGTATATGCGAAATAGTAAATTTAAATTATATTCGAATAATAGATAACAGTAATAGAGTGAGATATATTAATTTTTTTTAAAAACAATTCATAAGAAAAATTTAAAAAATAATTTACAGTACATTAAATGAACTTCAAAAATTAAATTGGAGTCAATTCGGACAATGCTATAATGATTAATTGTTCTATTTTCTTAACCTGGTTATGTCCAAAACTTAAAAAGCATCATATGGGTCATCTTGTATAACCTAAATATTCATTTTAAAAAAAAAATTAAATAATAGATAACCGTAATTGAGTGAGATATGACTATTTTTTTAAAACACAACACAAAACTATTTTTAAAAATCATTTAGGGTTAATCAAATTATATCTAAAAATTAAATCGGAACAATAGTTAATGCTATTAGTTATTATATTTTCTTAATTCTGGTTGTGTTCAAACCGTAAAAAACATCATTTGGCTATCTCGTATAGGCGAAATAGTAAATTTAAATTATATTCGAATAATAGATAACAGTAATAGAGTGAGATATGACTATTTTTTAAAACACAACACATAAAACTATTTTAAAAAATCATTTAGGGTTAATCAAATTATATCTAAAAATTAATTTAAAAATTAAATCGGAACAATCGTTAATGCTATTAGTTATTATATTTTCTTAACTCTGGTTGTGTTCAAACCGTAAAAAACATCATTTGGCTATCTCGTATATGCGAAATAGTAAATTTAAATTATATTCGAATAATAGATAACAGTAATAGAGTGAGATATAATTATTTTTTTTAAAAACAATACATCAGAAAAATTTTAAAAATAATTTACAGGACATCAAATGAACTTCAAAAATTAAATTGGAATGAAATCGGACAATGCTATAATGATTAATTGTTCTATTTTCTTAACCCTGGTTATGTCCAAAACTTAAAAAGGATCAATTGGGTCATTTTGTATAATTTAAATATGAATTTTAAAATAAATTTGAATAATAGGTAACCGTAATGGAGTGAAATATGATTATTTTTTTTTAACACAATACATTAAAAAATTTTAGAAAATTATTTACGGTTAAACAAATTATATCTAAAAATTAAATTGAAATCATATCGGAACATTAGCTATAGGTAATAGTAATCGATTTTCTTTATCCTGGTTATGTCCAAAACATAAAAAGGATCATTTGAGTCATCTTGTATAACCTAAATAATAATTTTAATTTATATTTGAATAATAGATAACCGTAATTGAGTGAGATATTACTATTTTTTTAAAACACAATACATTAAACTATTTCTAAAGATCATTTAGGGTTAATCAAATTATATCTAAAAATTGAATTAAAATTAAATCGGAACAATCGCCAACGCTATTAGTTATTATATTTTCTTAACTCTGGTTGTGTTCAAACCGTAAAAAACATCATTTGGCTATCTCGTATATGCGAAATAGTATATTTAAATTATATTCGAATAATAGATAACAGTAATAGTGTGAAATATGATTATTTTTTTTAAAAACAATACATCAAAAAAATTTTAAAAATAATTTACAGGACATCAAATGAACTTCAAAAATTAAAATTGGAATGAAATCGGACAATGCTATAATGATTAATTGTTTTATTTTCTTAACCCTGGTTATGTCCAAAACTTAAAAGGATCATTTGGGTTATCTTGTATAACCTAAATATTCATTTTAAAATAAATTTGAATAATAGATAACCGTAATTGAGTGAGATATGACTATTTTTTTAAAACACAACACAAAACTATTTTTAAAAATCATTTAGGGTTAATCAAATTATATCTAAAAATTAACTCGGAACAATCGTTAATGCTATTAGTTATTATATTTTCTTAACTCTGGTTGTGTTCAAACCGTAAAAAATATCATTTGGTTATCTTGTATATGCGAAATAGTAAATTTAAATTATATTCGAATAATAGATAACAGTAATAGAGTGAGATATAATTATTTTTTTAAAAAACAACTCATAGGAAAAATTTTAAAAATAATTTACAGTACATTAAATGAACTTCAAAAATTAAATTGGAGTCAAATCGGACAATGCTATAATGATTAATTTTTCTATTTTCTTAACCCTGGTTATGTCCAAAACTTAAAAAGGATCATATGGGTCATCTTGTATAACCTAAATATTCATTTTAAAATAAATTTGAATAATAGATAACCGTAATTGAGTGAGATATGACTATTTTTTTTAAACACAACACAAAACTATTTTTAAAAATCATTTAGGGTTAATCAAATTATATCTAAAAATTAATTCGGAACAATCGTTAATGCTATTAGTTATTATATTTTCTTAATTCTGGTTGTGTTCAAACCGTAAAAAACATCATTTGGCTATCTTGTATATGCAAAATAGTAAATTTAAATTATATTCGAATAATAGATAACAGTAATAGAGTGAGATATGGCTATTTTTTAAAACACAACACATAAAACTATTTTTAAAAATCATTTAGGGTTAATCAAATTATATCTAAAAATTAAATTAAAATTAAATCGGAACAATCGTTAACGCTATTAGTTATTATATTTTCTTAATTCTGGTTGTGTTCAAACCGTAAAAAACAACATTTGGCTATCTTGTATATGCAAAATAGTAAATTTAAATTATATTCGAATAATAGATAACAGTAATAGAGTGAGATATATTAATTTTTTTTAAAAACAATTCATAAGAAAAATTTAAAAAATAATTTACAGTACATTAAATGAACTTCAAAAATTAAATTGGAGTCAATTCGGACAATGCTATAATGATTAATTGTTCTATTTTCTTAACCCTGGTTATGTCCAAAACTTAAAAAGCATCATATGGGTCATCTTGTATAACCTAAATATTCATTTTAAAAAAAAATTAAATAATAGATAACCGTAATTGAGTGAGATATGACTATTTTTTTAAAACACAACACAAAACTATTTTTAAAAATCATTTAGGGTTAATCAAATTATATCTAAAAATTAAATCGGAACAATAGTTAATGCTATTAGTTATTATATTTTCTTAATTCTGGTTGTGTTCAAACCGTAAAAAACATCATTTGGCTATCTCGTATAGGCGAAATAGTAAATTTAAATTATATTCGAATAATAGATAACAGTAATAGAGTGAGATATGACTATTTTTTAAAACACAACACATAAAACTATTTTTAAAAATCATTTAGGGTTAATCAAATTATATCTAAAAATTAATTTAAAATTAAATCGGAACAATCGTTAATGCTATTAGTTATTATATTTTCTTAACTCTGGTTGTGTTCAAACCGTAAAAAACATCATTTGGCTATCTCGTATATGCGAAATAGTAAATTTAAATTATATTCGAATAATAGATAACAGTAATAGAGTGAGATATAATTATTTTTTTTAAAAACAATACATCAGAAAAATTTTAAAAATAATTTACAGGACATCAAATGAACTTCAAAAATTAAATTGGAATGAAATCGGACAATGCTATAATGATTAATTGTTCTATTTTCTTAACCCTGGTTATGTCCAAAACTTAAAAAGGATCAATTGGGTCATTTTGTATAATTTAAATATGAATTTTAAAATAAATTTGAATAATAGGTAACCGTAATGGAGTGAAATATGATTATTTTTTTTTAACACAATACATTAAAAAATTTTAGAAAATTATTTACGGTTAAACAAATTATATCTAAAAATTAAATTGAAATCATATCGGAACATTAGCTATAGGTAATAGTAATCGATTTTCTTTATCCTGGTTATGTCCAAAACATAAAAAGGATCATTTGAGTCATCTTGTATAACCTAAATAATAATTTTAATTTATATTTGAATAATAGATAACCGTAATTGAGTGAGATATTACTATTTTTTTTAAACACAATACATTAAACTATTTCTAAAGATCATTTAGGGTTAATCAAATTATATCTAAAAATTGAATTAAAATTAAATCGGAACAATCGCCAACGCTATTAGTTATTATATTTTCTTAACTCTGGTTGTGTTCAAACCGTAAAAAACATCATTTGGCTATCTCGTATATGCGAAATAGTAAATTTAAATTATATTCGAATAATAGATAACAGTAATAGTGTGAAATATGATTATTTTTTTTAAAAACAATACATCAGAAAAATTTTATAAATAATTTACAGGACATCAAATGAACTTCAAAAATTAAATTGGAATGAAATCGGACAATGCTATAATGATTAATTGTTCTATTTTCTTAACCCTGGTTATGTCCAAAACTTAAAAAGGATCAATTGGGTCATCTTGTATAATTTAAATATGAATTTTAAAATAAATTTGAATAATAGGTAACCGTAATTGAGTGAGATATGACTATTTTTTTAAAACACAACACAAAACTATTTTTAAAAATCATTTAGGGTTAATCAAATTATATCTAAAAATTAAATCGGAACAATCGTTAATGCTATTAGTTATTATATTTTCTTAATTCTGGTTGTGTTCAAACCGTAAAAAACATCATTTGGCTATCTCGTATAGGCGAAATAGTAAATTTAAATTATATTCGAATAATAGATAACAGTAATAGAGTGAGATATGACTATTTTTTAAAACACAACACATAAAACTATTTTTAAAAATCATTCAGGTTTAATCAAATTATATCTAAAAATTAATTTAAAATTAAATCGGAACAATCGTTAATGCTATTAGTTATTATATTTTCTTAACTCTGGTTGTGTTCAAACCGTAAAAAACATCATTTGGCTATCTCGTATATGCGAAATAGTAAATTTACATTATATTTGAATAATAGATAACAGTAATAGAGTGAGATATAATTATTTTTTTTTAAAACAATTCATAAAAAAAATTTTAAAAATAATTTACAGTACATCAAATGAACTTCAAAAATTAAATTGGAATCAAATCGGAAAATGCTATAATAATTAATTGTTCTATTTTCTTAACACTGGTTATGTCCAAAACTTAAAAAGGATTATTTGGGTCCTCTTGTATAACCGAAATATTAATTTTAAAATAAATTTGAATAATAGATAACCGTAATTGAGTGAGAACTGACTATTTTTTTAAAACACAATACATAAAACTATTTTTAAAAATCATTCAGGGTTAATCAAATTATATCTAAAAATTGAATTAAAATTAAGTCGGAACAATCGTTAACGCTGTTAGTTATTATCTTTTCTTAATTCTGGTTGTGTTCAAACCGTAAAAACCATCATTTGGCTATTTTGTATATGCGAAATAGTAAATTTAAATTATATTCGAATAATAGATAACAGTAATAGAGTGAGATATAATTATTTTTTTTAAAAACAATTCATAAGAAAAATTTTAAAAATAATTTACAGTACATCAAATGAACTTCAAAAATTAAATTGGAATGAAATCGGACAATGCTATAATGATTAATTGTTCTATTTTCTTAACCCTGGTTATGTCCAAAACTTAAAAAGGATCAATTGGGTCATCTTGTATAATTTAAATATGAATTTTAAATTAAATTTGAATAATAGGTAACCGTAATTGAGTGAGATATGACAATTTGTTTAAACACAATACATCAAAATATTTTTAAAAATCATTTAGGGTTAATCAAATTATATCTAAAAATTAAATTAAAATTAAATCTGAACAATCCTTAACGCTATTAGTTATTATCTTTTCTTAACTCTGGTTGTGTTCAAACCGTAAAAAACATCATTTGGCTATCTCGTATATGCGAAATAGTAAATTTAAATTATATTCGAATAATAAATAACAGTAATAGTGTGAAATATGATTATTTTTTTTAAAAACAATTCATAAGAAAAATTTTAAAAATAATTTACAGTACATCAAATGAACTTCAAAAATTAAATTGGAATGAAATCGGACAATGCTATAATGATTAATTGTTCTATTTTCTTAACCCTGGTTATGTCCAAAACTTAAAAAGGATCAATTGGGTCATCTTGTATAATTTAAATATGAATTTTAAAATAAATTTGAATAATAGGTAACCGTAATTGAGTGAAATATGATTATTTTTTTTAAACACAATACATTAAAAAATTTTAGAAAATTATTTAGGGTTAAACAAATTATATCTAAAAATTAAATTGAAATCATATCGGAACATTAGCTATAGGTAATAGTAATCGATTTTCTTTATCCTGGTTATGTCCAAAACATAAAAAGGATCATTTGAGTCATCTTGTATAACCTAAATAATAATTTTAATTTATATTTGAATAATAGATAACCGTAATTGAGTGAGATATTACTATTTTTTTAAAACACAATACATTAAACTATTTTTAAAAATCATTTAGGGTTAATCAAATTATATCTAAAAATTAAATCGGAACAATCGCCAACCCTATTAGTTATTATATTTTCTTAATTCTGGTTGTGTTCAAACCGTAAAAAACATCATTTGGCTATCTTGTATATGCGAAATAGTAAATTTAAATTATATTCGAATAATAGATAACAGTAATAGAGTAAAATATGATTTTTTTTTTTAAACAATACATCAGAAAAATTTCAAAAATAATTTACAGTACATTAAATGAACTACAAAAATTAAATTGGAATCAAATCGGACAATGCTATAATAATTAATTGTTCTATTTTCTTAACCCTGGTTATGTCCAAAACTTAAAAAGGATCATTTGGGTCATCTTGTATAACATAAATATTAATTTTAAAATAAATTTGAATGATAGATAACCGTAATTGAGTGAGACATAACTATTTTTTAAAACACAACACATAAAACTATTTTTAAAAATCATTTAGGGTTAATCAAATTATATCTAAAAATTAATTAAAAATTAAATCGGAACAATCGTTAATGCTATTAGTTATTATATTTTCTTAACTCTGGTTGTGTTCAAACCGTAAAAAACATCATTTGGCTATCTCGTATATGCGAAATAGTAAATTTAAATTATATTCGAATAATAGATAACAGTAATAGTGTGAAATATGATTATTTTTTTTAAAAACAATACATCAAAAAAATTTTAAAAATAATTTACAGGACATCAAATGAACTTCAAAAATTAAATTGGAATGAAATCGGACAATGCTATAATGATTAATTGTTCCATTTTCTTAACCTTGGTTATGTCCAAAACTTAAAAAGGATTATTTGGGTCAGCTTGTATAACCTAAATATAAATTTTAAAATAAATTCGAATAATAGGTAACCGTAATTGAGTGAGATATGATTATTTTTTTTAAACACAATACATTAAAATATTTTTAAAAATCATATAGGGGTAATCAAATTATATCTAAAAATTTAATCGGAACAATCGTTAACGCTATTAGTTATTATATTTTCTTAATTCCGGTTGTGTTCAAACCGTAAAAAACATCATTTGGCTATCTCGTATATGCGAAATAGTAAATTTAAATTATATTCGAATAATAGATAACAGTAATAGTGTGAAATATGATCATTTTTTTTTAAAAACAATACATCAGAAAAATTTTAAAAATAATTTACAGGACATCAAACGAACTTCAAAAATTAAATTGGAATGAAATTGGACAATGCTATAATGATTAATTGTTCTATTTTCTTAACCCTGGTTATGTCCAAAACTTAAAAAGGATCACTTGGGTCATCTTGTATAATTTAAATATGAATTTTAAAATAAATTTGAATAATAGGTAACCGTAATTGAGTGAAATATGATTATTTTTTTTAAACACAATACATTAAAAAATTTTAGAAAATTATTTAGGGTTAAACAAATTATATCTAAAAATTAAATTGAAATCATATCGGAACATTAGCTATAGGTAATAGTAATCGATTTTCTTTATCCTGGTTATGTCCAAAACATAAAAAGGATCATTTGAGTCATCTTGTATAACCTAAATATTCATTTTAAAATAAATTTAAATAATAGATAACCGTAATTGAGTGAGATATGACTATTTTTTTTAAACACAATACATCAAAATATTTTTAAAAATCATTTAGGGTTAATCAAATTATATCTAAAAATTAAATTAAAATTAAATCGGAACAATCGTTAACGCTATTAGTTATTATATTTTCTTAATTCTGGTTGTGTTCAAACCGTAAAAAACATCATTTGGCTATCTCGTATATGCGAAATAGTAAATTTAAATTATATTCGAATAATAGATAACAGTAATAGTGTGAAATATGATTATTTTTTTTAAAAACAATACATCAAAAAAATTTTAAAAATAATTTACAGGACATCAAATGAACTTCAAAAATTAAATTGGAATGAAATCGGACAATGCTATAATAATTAATTGTTCTATTTTCTTAACCCTGGTTATGTCCAAAACTTAAAAGGATCATTTGGGTTATCTTGTATAACCTAAATATTCATTTTAAAATAAATTTGAATAATAGATAACCGTAATTGAGTGAGATAAGACTATTTTTTTAAAACACAACACAAAACTATTTTTAAAAATCATTTAGGGTTAATCAAATTATATCTAAAAATTAACTCGGAACAATCGTTAATGCTATTAGTTATTATATTTTCTTAACTCTGGTTGTGTTCAAACCGTAAAAAATATCATTTGGCTATCTTGTATATGCGAAATAGTAAATTTAAATTATATTCGAATAATAGATAACAGTAATAGAGTGAGATATAATTATTTTTTTATAAAACAACTCATAGGAAAAATTTTAAAAATAATTTACAGTACATTAAATGAACTTCAAAAATTAAATTGGAGTCAAATCGGACAATGCTATAATGATTAATTTTTCTATTTTCTTAACCCTGGTCATGTCCAAAACTTAAAAAGGATCATATGGGTCATCTTGTATAACCTAAATATTCATTTTAAAATAAATTTGAATATTAGGTAACCGTAATTGAGTGAAATATGATTATTTTTTTTAAACACAATACATTAAAACATTTTAGAAAATTATTTAGGGTTAAACAAATTATATCTAAAAATTAAATTGAAATCATATCGGAACATTAGCTATAGGTAATAGTAATCGATTTTCTTTATCCTGGTTATGTCCAAAACATAAAAAGGATCATTTGAGTCATCTTGTATAACCTAAATATTCATTTTAAAATAAATTTAAATAATAGATAACCGTAATTGAGTGAGATATGACTATTTTTTTTAAACACAATACATCAAAATATTTTTAAAAATCATTTAGGGTTAATCAAATTATATCTAAAAATTAAATTAAAATTAAATCGGAACAATCGTTAACGCTATTAGTTATTATCTTTTCTTAATTCTGGTTGTATTCAAACCGTAAAAAACATCATTTGGCTATTTTGTATATGCGAAATAGTAAATTTAAATTATATTCGAATAATAGATAACAGTAATAGAGCGAGATATGACTATTTTTTTAAAACACAATACATCAAAATATTTTTTAAAATCATTTAGGGTTAATCAAATTATATCTAAAAATTGAATTAAAATTAAATCGGAACAATCGCCAACGCTATTAGTTATTATATTTTCTTAACTCTGGTTGTGTTCAAACCGTAAAAAACATCATTTGGCTATCTCGTATATGCGAAATAGTAAATTTAAATTATATTCGAATAATAGATAACAGTAATACTGTGAAATATGATTATTTTTTTTAAAAACAAACATCAAAAAAATTTTAAAAATAATTTACAGGATATCAAATGAACTTCAAAAATTAAATTGGAATGAAATCGGACAATGCTATAATGATTAATTGTTCTATTTTCTTAACCCTGGTTATGTCCAAAACTTAAAAAGGATCATTTGGGTTATCTTGTATAACCTAAATATTCATTTTAAAATAAATTTGAATAATAGATAACCGTAATTGAGTGAGATAAGACTATTTTTTTAAAACACAACACAAAACTATTTTTAAACATCATTTGGGGTTAATCAAATTATATCTAAAAATTAAATCGGAACAATCGCCAACGCTATTAGTTATTATATTTTCTTAACTCTGGTTGTGTTCAAACCGTAAAAAACATCATTTGGCTATCTTGTATATGCGAAATAGTAAATTTAAATTATATTCAAATAATAGATAACAGTAATAGAGTAAAATATGATTATTTTTTTTAAACAATACATCAGAAAAATTTCAAAAATAATTTACAGTACATTAAATGAACTACAAAAATTAAATTGGAATCAAATCGGACAATGCTATAATAATTAATTGTTCTATTTTCTTAACCCTGGTTATGTCCAAAACTTAAAAAGGATCATTTGGGTCATCTTGTATAACATAAATATTAATTTTAAAATAAATTTGAATTATAGATAACCGTAATTGAGTGAGATATAACTATTTTTTAAAACACAACACATAAAACTATTTTTAAAAATCATTTAGGGTTAATCAAATTATATCTAAAAATTAATTAAAAATTAAATCGGAACAATCGTTAATGGTATTAGTTGTTATATTTTCTTAACTCTGGTTGTGTTCAAACCGTAAAAAACATCATTTGGCTATCTCGTATATGCGAAATAGTAAATTTAAATTATATTCGAATAATAGATATTAGTAATAGTGTGAAATATGATTATTTTTTTTAAAAACAATACATCAAAAAAATTTTAAAAATAATTTACAGGACATCAAATGAACTTCAAAAATTAAATTGGAATGAAATCGGACAATGCTATAATGATTAATTGTTCTATTTTCTTAACCCTGGTTATGTCCAAAACTTAAAAAGGATTATTTGGGTCAGCTTGTATAACCTAAATATAAATTTTAAAATAAATTCGAATAATAGGTAACCGTAATTGAGTGAGATATGATTATTTTTTTTAAACACAATACATTAAAATATTTTTAAAAATCATATAGGGGTAATCAAATTATATCTAAAAATTTAATCGGAACAATCGTTAACGCTATTAGTTATTATATTTTCTTAATTCTGGTTGTGTTCAAACCGTAAAAAACATCATTTGGCTATCTCGTATATGCGAAATAGTAAATTTAAATTATATTCGAATAATAGATAACAGTAATAGTGTGAAATATGATTATTTTTTTTAAAAACAATACATCAGAAAAATTTTATAAATAATTTACAGGACATCAAATGAACTTCAAAAATTAAATTGGAATGAAATCGGACAATGCTATAATGATTAATTGTTCTATTTTCTTAACCCTGGTTATGTCCAAAACTTAAAAAGGATCATTTGGGTTATCTTGTATAACCTAAATATTCATTTTAAAATAAATTTGAATAATAGATAACCGTAATTGAGTAAGATATGACTATTTTTTTAAAACACAACACAAAACTATTTTTAAAAATCATTTAGGGTTAATCAAATTATATCTAAAAATTAACTCGGAACAATCGTTAATGCTATTAGTTATTATATTTTCTTAACTCTGGTTGTGTTCAAACCGTAAAATATATCATTTGGCTATCTTGTATATGCGAAATAGTAAATTTAAATTATATTCGAATAATAGATAACAGTAATAGAGTGAGATATAATTATTTTTTTAAAAAACAACTCATAGGAAAAATTTTAAAAATAATTTACAGTACATTAAATGAACTTCAAAAATTAAATTGGAGTCAAATCAAACAATGCTATAATGATTAATTTTTCTATTTGCTTAACTCTGGTTATGTCCAAAACTTAAAAAGGATCATATGGGTCATCTTGTATAACCTAAATATTCATTTTAAAATAAATTTGAATAATAGGTAACCGTAATTGAGTGAAATATGATTATTTTTTTTAAACACAATACATTAAAAAATTTTAGAAAATTATTTAGGGTTAAACAAATTATATCTAAAAATTAAATTGAAATCATATCGGAACATTAGCTATAGGTAATAGTAATCGATTTTCTTTATCCTGGTTATGTCCAAAACATAAAAAGGATCATTTGAGTCATCTTGTATAACCTAAATAATAATTTTAATTTATATTTGAATAATAGATAACCGTAATTGAGTGAGATATTACTATTTTTTTAAAACACAATACATTAAACTATTTTTAAAAATCATTTAGGGTTAATCAAATTATATCTAAAAATTGAATTAAAATTAAATCGGAACAATCGCCAACGCTATTAGTTATTATATTTTCTTAACTCTGGTTGTGTTCAAACCGTAAAAAACATCATTTAGCTATCTCGTATATGCGAAATAGTAAATTTAAATTATATTCGAATAATAGATAACAGTAATAGTGTGAAATATGATTATTTTTTTTAAAAACAATACATCAGAAGAATTTTATAAATAATTTACAGGACATCAAATGAACTTCAAAAATTAAATTGGAATGAAATCGGACAATGCTATAATGATTAATTGTTCTATTTTCTTAACCCTGGTTATGTCCAAAACTTAAAAAGGATCAATTGGGTCATCTTGTATAATTTAAATATGAATTTTAAAATAAATTTGAATAATAGGTAACCGTAATTGAGTGAGATATGATTATTTTTTTTAAACACAATACATCAAAATATTTTTAAAAATCATTTAGGGTTAATCAAATTATATCTAAAAATTAAATCGGAACAATCGTTAACGCTATTAGTTATTATCTTTTCTTAATTCTGGTTGTGTTCAAACCGTAAAAAACATCATTTGGCTATTTTGTATATGCGAAATAGTAAATTTAAATTATATTCGAATAATAGATAACAGTAATAGTGTGAAATATGATTATTTTTTTTTTAAAACAATACATCAAAAAAATTTTAAAAATAATTTACAGGACATCAAATGAACTACAAAAATTAAATTGGAATGAAATCGGACAATGCTATAATGATTAATTGTGCTATTTTCTTAACCCTGGTTATGTCCAAAACTTAAAACGATCATTTGGGTTATCTTGTATAACCTAAATATTTATTTTAAAATAAATTTGAATAATAGATAACCGTAATTGAGTGAGACATGACTATTTTTTTAAAACACAACACAAAACTATTTTTAAAAATCATCAAATTATATCTAAAAATTAAATCGGAACAATCGTTAATGCTATTAGTTATTATATTTTCTTAATTCTGGTTGTGTTCAAACCGTAAAAAACATCATTTGGCTATCTTGTATATGCGAAATAGTAAATTTAATTTATATTCGAATAATACATAACAGTAATAGAGTAAAATATGATTTTTTTTTAAAACAATACATCAGAAAAATTTCAAAAATAATTTACAGTACATTAAATGAACTACAAAAATTAAATTGGAATCAAATCGGACAATGCTATAATAATTAATTGTTCTATTTTCTTAACCCTGGTTATGTCCAAGACTTAAAAAGGATCATTTGGGTCATCTTGTATAACCTAAATATTAATTTTAAAATAAATTTGAATGATAGATAACCGTAATTGAGTGAGATATGACTATTTTTTAAAACACAACACATAAAACTATTTTTAAAAATCATTTAGGGTTAATCAAATTATATCTAAAAATTAATTTAAAATTAAATCGGATCAATCGTTAATGCTATTAGTTATTATATTTTCTTAACGCTGGTTGTGTTCAAACCGTAAAAAACATCATTTGGCTATCTCGTATATGCGAAATAGTAAATTTAAATTATATTCGAATAATAGATAACAGTAATAGTGTGAAATATGATTATTTTTTTTAAAACAATACATCAGAAAAATTTTAAAAATAATTTACAGGACATCAAATGAACTTCAAAAATTAAATTGGAATGAAATCGGACAATGCTATAATGATTAATTGTTCTATTTTCTTAACCCTGGTTATGTCCAAAACTTAAAAAGGATCAATTGGGTCATCTTGTATAATTTAAATATGAATTTTAAAATAAATTTGAATAATAGATAAACGTAATTGAGTGAAATATGATTATTTTTTTTAAGCACAATACATTAAAAAATTTTAGAAAATTATTTAGGGTTAAACAAATTATATCTAAAAATTAAATTGAAATCATATCGGAACATTAGCTATAGGTAATAGTAATCGATTTTCTTTATCCTGGTTATGTCCAAAACATAAAAAGGATCATTTGAGTCATCTTGTATAACCTAAATAATAATTTTAATTTATATTTGAATAATAGATAACCGTAATTGAGTGAGATATTACTATTTTTTTAAAACACAATACATTAAACTATTTTTAAAAATCATTTAGGGTTAATCAAATTATATCTAAAAATTGAATTAAAATTAAATCGGAACAATCGGCAACGCTATTAGTTATTATATTTTCTTAACTCTGGTTGTATTCAAACCGTAAAAAACATCATTTGGCTATCTCGTATATGCGAAATAGTAAATTTAAATTATATTCGAATAATAGATATCAGTAATGGAGTGAGGTATAATTATTTTTTTTAAAAACAATTCATAAGAAAAATTTTAAAAATAATTTACAGTACATCAAATGAACTTCAAAAATTAAATTGGAATCAAATCGGACAATGCTATAATAATTAATTGTTCTATTTTCTTAACACTGGTTATGTCCAAAACTTAAAAAGGATTATTTATCATCTTGTATAACCTAAATATTAATTTTAAAATAAATTTAAATAATAGATAACCGTAATTGAGTGAGAACTGACTATTTTTTTAAAACACAATACATAAAACTATTTTTAAAAATCATTCAGGGTTAATCAAATTATATCTAAAAATTGAATTAAAATTAAATCGGAACCATCGCCAACGCTATTAGTTAATATATTTTCTTAACTCTGGTTGTGTTCAAACCGTAAAAAACATCATTTGGCTATCTCGTATATGCGAAATAGTAAATTTAAATTATATTCGAATAATAGATAACAGTAATAGTGTGAAATATGATTATTTTTTTTAAAAACAATACATCAGAAAAATTTTAAAAATAATTTACAGGACATCAAATGAACTTCATAAATTAAATTGGAATAAAATCGGACAATGCTATAATGATTAATTGTTCTATTTTCTTAACCCTGGTTATGTCCAAAACTTAAAAAGGATCAATTGGGTCATCTTGTATAAATTAAATATGAATTTTAAAATAAATTTGAATAATAGGTAACCGTAATAGAGTGAAATATGATTCTTTTTTTTAAACACAATACATTAAAAAATTTTAGAAAATTATTTAGGGTTAAACAAATTATATCTAAAAATTAAATTGAAATCATATCGGAACATTAGCTATAGGTAATAGTAATCGATTTTCTTTATCCTGGTTATGTCCAAAACATAAAAAGGATCATTTGAGTCATCTTGTATAACCTAAATAATAATGTTAATTTATATTTGAATAATAGATAACCGTAATTGAGTGAGATATTACTATTTTTTTTAAACACAATACATCAAAATATTTTTAAAAATCATTTAGGGTTAATCAAATTACATCTAAAAATTAAATTAAAATTAAATCGGAACAATCGTTAACGCTATTAGTTATTATCTTTTCTTAATTCTGGTTGTGTTCAAACCGTAAAAAACATCATTTGTCTATTTTGTATATGCGAAATAGTAAATTTAAATTATATTCGAATAATAGATAACAGTAATAGAGTGAGATATGACTATTTTTTTAAAACACAATACATAAAACTATTTTTAAAAATCATTTAAGGTTAATCAAATTAAATCTAAAAATTGAATTAAAATTAAATCGGAACAATCGCCAACGCTATCAGTTATTATATTTTCTTAACTCTGGTTGTGTTCAAACCGTAAAAAACATCATTTGGCTATCTCGTATATGCGAAATAGTAAATTTAAATTATATTCGAATAATAGATAACAGTAATAGTGTGAAATATGATTATTTTTTTTTTAAACAATACATCAAAAAAAATAAAAAAATAATTTACAGGACATCAAATGAACTTCAAAAATTAAATTGGAATAAAATCGGACAATGCTATAATGATTAATTGTTCTATTTTCTTAACCCTGGTTATGTCCAAAACTTAAAAAGGATTATTTGGGTCAGCTTGTATAACCTAAATATGAATTTTAAAATAAATTCGAATAATAGGTAACCGTAATTGAGTGAGATATGATTATTTTTATTAAACACAATACATTAAAATATTTTTAAAAATCATATAGGGGTAATCAAATTATATCTAAAAATTTAATCGGAACAATCGTTAACGCTATTAGTTATTATATTTTCTTAATTCTGGTTGTGTTCAAACCGTAAAAAACATCATTTGGCTATCTTGTCTATGCAAAATAGTAAATTTAAAATATATTCGAATAGTAGATAACAGTATTAGAGTGAGATATAATTAGTTTTTTAAAAAACAATTGATAAGAAAAATTTTAAAAATAATTTACAGTACATCAAATGAACTTCAAAAATTAAATTGGAATCAAACCGGACAATGCTATAATAATTAATTGTACTATTATAGACGGTCTCGTCTCGTAAATAAATGTCTTGTAGTACCTATGCTTAGCCCGGTTTCATCACTATATTCAAAGCAAAAACCCGCCCTCCCCGCCGTCCCCTACATGTCATATGCATCCCAATACACCCATTAGTCTATTGCTTAGTGCCGGTGAGATCACGTCTCCGCGTTTCCCCGTCCGAATTTTGTTTTACGTTTTTTGAATAGTGATAATGGCTTCTCCAAAACCCCGTCATTCTTCTGGAGATCGCGGTGTTTTGTCGGATATTCTTAAATCGGTAAAATCTTTAGATAAAAGATTGCGGAAAATTGAAGATAAAAAGAGGTATGGAAGCCGATCTAGAACAATTAGTCAGCGGAATCGTTCCAATTCACGGCATGTCTCGTCATCGCCCGAGAGTTTTTATCGGCGACACTTTAGGCCAAAATCCCGTGTCTACTCGAGACGTCGCCGTATTTTATCGTCTTCTTCTTCTAGCTCGGGCTCAGACAATTCTCGGTCCCCTTCTAATCGTTATCAGGAGAGGAGAGACCGGAGGGGGGGGTACACCACCCCTCAGTGTGGAGGTAGAAGTACCGCATTTTGATGTTTCTGTATTTCTCTTATCGGGACCCATTTTGCTTATGCCTCAGTGACGGGGCGGTGATATCGACAGTGAGTTCTTTATCACCTCATCATAGGAATGGGATGCGGCAGATTTAAGCCCCAGGGATGGGGTAGCGATAAGGATAGTGAATTCTTAATCGTTTCTATGCTGCCTAACAGTAGAAGAATATAATACGTTGATCATTTATTTTAGTGGGGTGTATTTTAACTCCCTTTTCCCTCTATCGTTATGTTACTTATTTTACGCGAGAACGATATCACAGAATCCCCGATTGTTTTGGATATGGGGCACGATTCTGTTCAGGTTCCTGAAAATAGAGACTTACAGTCTCTTTTGGGTGACGAGTGTGTCACCCCGACCCCTTTTGCAGCTCCGCTTCACAATGATATCGCAACTCGTTGGGATTGTATATTGAGGAAAGGTTTGGACCCGGATAAGCGAGCAGAAGTAATGCTCAAATATTCCCCTCCCGAGAACTGCAAAAATGTTATTCTTTCTATTCTTAATCTTCATGTCAAGGGGCGTTGTCTGAATCTAATGAAAAAAGGGATGCTCGTCTAGCCAATTTGCAGAAGCAGGTTGGGGGATATCTGCTATAGGTAAAGCAGCTCTCTCGTGCCTTTATCAAAAAGGCGAGGAGGGGGATAAAGAGAATATACAGGTGCTTAGTGATGCTGGTCGCCTTTTGTCCGATGTACATTACCAGAAGATTACATCTCGCAGAGAACTGGTTTTGTTAAATATTAACAAGGACTTGAGGGACACCCTCGCTAACTCTTCTCCAGGCGAGTTGCTTTTTGGATCGAATCTGGAGGATGTTATAAAGGCTAAGAAGACCATTGACCTTTCAAGTCAAGGTTATTAAGAGGCCGCCTCAATCTGTAGTTACCAAACCTTTAAACTACTACCGTCCATTCAAGTCGAATCGAGGAGCATTCCGGAGTGGACAGCAATTGCGTCAAGCTCCTCGCTCAGGACAGCTAGACAAGACCCAACTGTTCAAGAGGAAACAGAATCAGTGGCAAAGTAGGGACAGACACCGTTAGAGGCGAGTAAACATGCTGGTCGTTTAAGATTTTTTGTTAATAGATGGAAAAGATTTACCAATGATACATTCATTTTATCTTGGTTGTCGGGATATATGATCCCTCTTATTGTTACCCCCAAAACAAATCACTGTATGTGGGGAGACCCGTTGGTCTAATACTGAGAAACTGTTAATAAGGAAATCAATAAATGATCTCTCATTATCAGGCGCTGTAAGTCGCGCATCTGAATGTTCGAACCAATTCATATCTAAAATATTTCTTGTTCCTAAATTGGATGGATCGTATAGACTGGTGGTAAATTTAAAGAGTTTTAATAGCTATGTTCATACTAAACATTTTAAGATTGAGGATAGAAAGGCTGTTACTAGTTTAATAAAACCTAATTGCTTTATGGCAACAGTTGACCTTAAAGACGCCTATTTGCTTGTACCTGTGAATAAGCGTCATAGAAAATACTTGAGGTTTGTCTTTGAGGGTGTACTATATGAGTACAATGCCTTGCCTTTTGGACTTAATGACGCCCCATTTGTTTTTACTAAATTAATGAAGCCGGTTGTGTCGGCATTACGGGAACAAGGTTTTATGTCGAGTTTATGTTAGAGCTACGGTTAGCTTGCTGGATCACCTTGGTTTAATTAATTATAAAAAAAAAAAAAAAAAAAAAAGTATTTTAACCCCTTCGCAATGTTGCTCTTATCTAGGCTTCTCTTATAATTCTTGCACTATGACGATATGCCCTACAGACAAGAAACGTCAGTATTTAATAGACTGTGTCCAATCATTTTTTCGTAGAGAGTCTTGTAAAATAAGAGAATTTTCTCAATTGATAGGAAAACTAGTTGCGGTTTGCCCAGGAGTTAAATACGGTTTTCTTTTTACCAAGATTTTAGAGAGGGGAAAATGTTTAGCTCTTAAAAGAACCAAAGGCAATTATAATGCGTTAATGGTTTTGCCTAAATGCGTCTTTGTTGAATTAAAATGGTGGTTGCAGCACCTTCCAAGGGCATCAAATTGTAACCGTTTCAATTCATATTGCATGGAAATATTCTCGGACGCTTCTTTGACGGGTTGCGGAATTTATTGTAAGGGTTTAAATAGCAACCATTGCCTATGGTCGGATTCTGAGGTAAAAAATCACATTAATTTTTTGGAACTGTTTATTTTTTACGCCTTATTTTTTGGTCTGAAATATTACGCGAGTCACCTTCATAATTGCAACATTTTATGCAGAGTGGACAACACTACTGCCTTGTCATACGCTAATCGTATGGGTAGTATTCAACACCCTAAGTTAAACGCCCTATCAAGGCAGATTTGGCAATGGTGCGAACAAAGAAATATAGTTATTCGTGCGACATACATTCCTTCAAAGGAAAATGTTGAAGCGGATAGCGCGTCCCGTCATCTCATAATAGGGACAGAATGTTCCATTTCTGATCAAACATTTCAGAGAACAGGCCAAATATTTGGTTTTCCATCTATTGATCTTTTTGCAAGTAGAGTCAATAAAAAATGTACTATTTTTGTATCCTGGTTAAGAGATCCGGAGGCTTTTTCTGTCGATTCCTTTACCATTAGTTGGCACGGATTAAAATTTTATGCTTTCCCGCCTTTTTCTTTACTGCCTAAAGTCTTACAAAAAATTATTAGTGACAATGCTGAAGGCATTGTCGTTGCGCCTCTTTGGATTTCGCAACCCTGGTACCCATTATTTTTGTCATTGTTAGTTGATAAACCAATAGTTTTAAACCGACTAACGATTTAATTTCTTTTAACAGATGCCCTCACCCTTTAGCCAAAGACCTTTCCCTGGTGGTAGGGAAGTTGTCTTGGAAGCGCTCCGTTTAAGAGGTGTTCCAGACGATTCACTAGAAATTTGTATTTCTTCAATTACGGGCGAGACTCTAAAACCTTATTCATTCGGCTTAAAATCTTGGTGGGAGTTTTGCGGTATAAATGGTTTGGACCCCTTTTCAGTTAACGTAGTGAACGTCTTAGACTTTTTATCGAAGTTATTTAAGAAAGGGTCATCCTATAGTTTATTAAATACCTATAGATCAGCCATAGCTCAGATTGCTGATCCTGATTTAGCTCAAGATTTTCGCTTGAAACGGTTAAAGGGGTTTATGGACTTAGACCTTCATTGCCTAGATACGAAAATTCTTGGGATCCATTAAAGGTATTGGGATATGTCGTAATTTGGACAATGATTCTATCTCATTAGAGTTGCTTTCACAGAAATGTGGTATATTGTTAGCGTTAGCTACGGGCCAACGTATACAGACATTATACAACATTGAGGTTTCAAATATAGAATTAAAAGATAAGTCTATTGAGATTAAGATTCCTAATCGTTTAAAGACTTCTGCTCTTAATAAACCTCAGCCCTTACTGTCTATACCATATTTCGATGAGGATCATAGAATTTGTGTGTCTAGAAGGATAATTTCATATCTGGGGAAAACTCGTGCTTTGAGAGGTTCTGTACAAAATTTGTTTATAACCTTTAAGAAACCCCACTTCAGAGCTACAAAACAAACAATATATAATAAACAATATATGGTTAAAACGTGTACTAAAATCTTCTGGTACAGATACTAACACTTTCTCCGCTCATAGTACAAGACATGCAGCTACTTCTGCGGCGGCTAGGAAAGGTGTTAGTTTTGATATCATTAGGTTAACAGCTGGCTGGTCTGAATAGTCTAACACGTTTGCGGTGTTTTATAATAGACCGTTGGCTCCGAAAAACAATTTTGCTAAAGTTGTATTTAGTTCTTAGGTTTTGTTTGTTCATTTTTGCGTATATACTTAGTTAAGGTTAACTATTTGATTTTAGTTATATTTTTATGTGCAAAATATTTATTTTTCGTTTGTTTTGAGTTTTCCTACATTTCTTTATTATTTTGTTATTGACGGTTTACAATATAATCTTGTTTGAAGTGATAACTTGTTGCAAATTGCTTTAAAAATCTACAAGACATTTATTTACGAGACGAGACCGTCTATAATTACAAGATTAAACGAACTTACCTAAGTGAAGTTTGATCTTGATTATAGGAAGGTCTCGTCGAAGTAAATAAACCCAACCCAACCCCTCAGTAATTTCTTCCCTTGGATTTGCAACAAAAGAACCTTTAGCTTTGAACAGGACTAATGGGTGTATTGGGATGCATATGACATGTAGGGGACGGCGGGGAGGGCGGGTTTTTGCTTTGAATATAGTGATGAAACCGGGCTACGCATAGGTACTACAAGACATTTATTTACTTCGACGAGACCTTCCTATAATCAAGATCAAACTTCACTTAGGTAAGTTCGTTTAATCTTGTAATTCTGGTTGTGTTCAAACCGTAAAAAACATCATTTGGCTATCTTGTATATGCAAAATACTAAATTTAAAATATATTCGAATAGTAGATAACAGTAATAGAGTGAGATTTACAGTATATCACAGTACATCAAATGAACTTCAAAAATTAAATTGGAATCAAACCGGACAATGCTATAATAATTAATTGTACTATTTTCTTAACACTGGTTATGTCCAAAACTTAAAAAGGATTATTTATCATCTTGTATAACCTAAATATTAATTTTAAAATAAATTTGAATAATAGATAACCGTAATTGAGTGAGAACTGACTATTTTTTTAAAACACAATACATAAAACTATTTTTAAAAATCATTCAGGGTTAATCAAATTATATCTAAAAATTGAATTAAAATTAATTCGGAACCATCGCCAACGCTATTAGTTAATATATTTTCTTAACTCTGGTTGTGTTCAAACCGTAAAAAACATCATTTAACTATCTCGTATATGCGAAATAGTAAATTTAAATTATATTCGAATAATAGATAACAGTAATAGTGTGAAATATGATTATTTTTTTTTAAAACAATACATCAAAAAAATTAAAAAAATAATTTACAGGACATCAAATGAACTTCAAAAATTAAATTGGAATGAAATCGGACAATGCTATAATGATTAATTGTTCTATTTTCTTAACCCTGGTTAAGTCCAAAACTTAAAAAGGATCATTTGGGTCATCTTGTATAACCTAAATATTAATTTTAAAATAAATTTGAATGATAGATAACCGTAATTGAGTGAGATATGACTATTTTTTAAAACACAACACATAAAACTATATTTAAAAATCATTTAGGGTTAATCAAATTATATCTAAAAATTAATTTAAAATTAAATCGGAACAATCGTTAATGCTATTAGTTATTATATTTTCTTAACTCTGGTTGTGTTCAAACCGTAAAAAACATCATTTGGCTATCTCGTATATGCGAAATAGTAAATTTAAATTATATTCGAATAATAGATAACAGTAATAGTGTGAATTATGATTATTTTTTTTAAAAACAATACATCAGAAAAATTTTAAAAATAATTTACAGGACATCAAATGAACTTCAAAAATTAAATTGGAATGAAATCGGACAATGCTATAATGATTAATTGTTCTATTTTCTTAACGCTGGTTATGTCCAAAACTTAAAAAGGATCAATTGGGTCATCTTGTATAATTTAAATATGAATTTTAAAATAAATTTGAATAATAGGTAACCGTAATTAAGTGAAATATGACTATTTTTTTTAAACACAATACATTAAAAAAATTTAGACAATTATTTAGGGCTTAACAAATTATATCTAAAAATTAAATTGAAATCATATCGGAACATTAGCTATAGGTAATAGTAATCGATTTTCTTCATCCTGGTTATGTCCAAAACATAAAAAGGATCATTTGAGTCATCTTGTATAACCTAAATAATAATTTTAATTTTTATTTGAATAATAGATAACCGTAATTGAGTGAGATATGACTATTTTTTTTAAACACAATACAACAAAATATTTTTAAAAATCATTTAGGGTTAATCAAATTATATCTAAAAATTAAATTAAAATTAAATCGGAACAATCGTTAACGCTATTAGTTATTATCTTTTCTTAATTCTGGTTATGTTCAAACCGTAAAAAACATCATTTGGCTATTTTGTATATGCGAAATAGTAAATTTAAATTATATTCGAATAATAGATAACAGTAATAGAGTGAGATATGACTATTTTTTTAAAACACAATACATAAAACTATTTTTAAAAATCATTTAGGGTTAATCAAATTAAATCTAAAAATTGAATTAAAATTAAATCGGAACAATCGCCAACGCTATTAGTTATTATATTTTCTTAACTCTGGTTGTGTTCAAACCGTAAAAAACATCATTTGGCTATCTTGTATATGCGAAGTAGTAAATTTAAATTATATTCGAATAATAGATAAGAGTAATAGAGTAAAATATGATTTTTTTTTTAAAACAATACATCAGAAAAATTTCAAAAATAATTTACAGTACATTAAATGAACTACAAAAATTAAATTGGAATCAAATCGGACAATGCTTATATGCAAAATATGATTATTTTTTTTAAAAACAATACATCAGAAAAATTTTAAAAATAATTTACAGGACATCAAATGAACTTCAAAAATTAAATTGGAATGAAATCGGACAATGCTATAATGATTAATTGTTCTATTTTCTTAACCCTGGTTATGTCCAAAACTTAAAAGGATCATTTGGGTCATCTTGTATAACCTAAATATTCATTTTAATATTTTAAATTTATTAATTTGAATAATCGATAACCGTAATTGAGTGAGATATGACTATTTTTTTTTAAACACAATACATCAAAATATTTTTAAAAATCATTTAGGGTTAATCAAATTATATCTAAAAATTAAATTAAAATTAAATCGGAACAATCGTTAACGCTATTAGTTATTATCTTTTCTTAATTCTGGTTGTGTTCAAACCGTAAAAAACATCATTTGGCTATTTTGTATATGCAAAATAGTAAATTTAAATTATATTCGAATAATAGATAACAGTAATAGAGTGAGGTATAATTATTTTTATTAAAAACAATTCATAAGAAAAATTTTAAAAATAATTTACAGTACATCAAATGAACTTCAAAAATTAAATTGGAATCAAATCGGACAATGCTATAATAATTAACTGTTCTATTTTCTTAACACTGGTTATGTCCAAAACTTAAAAAGGATTATTTGGGTCATCTTGTATAACCTAAATATTAATTTTAAAATAAATTTGAATAATAGATAACCGTAATTGAGTGAGAACTGACTATTTTTTTAAAAGACAATACATAAAACTATTTTTAAAAATCATTCTGGGTTAATCAAATTATATCTAAAAATTGAATTAAAATTAAAACGGAACAATCGCCAACGCTATTAGTTATTATATTTTCTTAACTCTGGTTGTGTTCAAACCGTAAAAAACATCATTTGGCTATCTCGTATATGCGAAATAGTAAATTTAAATTATATTCGAATAATAGATAACAGTTATAGAGTGAGATATAATTATTTTTTTTAAAAACAATTCATAAGAAAAATTTCAAAAATAATTTACAGTACATTAAATGAACTACAAAAATTAAATTGGAATCAAATCGGACAATGCTATAATAATTAATTGTTCTATTTTCTTAACCCTGGTTAAGTCCAAAACTTAAAAAGGATCATTTGGGTCATCTTGTATAACTCAAATATTAATTTTAAAATAAATTTGAATGATAGATAACCGTAATTGAGTGAGATATGACTATTTTTTAAAACACAACACATAAAACTATATTTAAAAATCATTTAGGGTTAATCAAATTATATCTAAAAATTAATTTAAAATTAAATCGGAACAATCGTTAATGCAATTAGTTATTATATTTTCTTAACTCTGGTTGTGTTCAAACCGTAAAAAACATCATTTGGCTATCTCGTATATGCGAAATAGTAAATTTAAATTATATTCGAATAATAGATAACAGTAATAGTGTGAATTATGATTATTTTTTTTAAAAACAATACATCAGAAAAATTTTAAAAATAATTTACAGGACATCAAATGAACTTCAAAAATTAAATTGGAATGAAATCGGACAATGCTATAATGATTAATTGTTCTATTTTCTTAACCCTGGTTATGTCCAAAACTTAAAAAGGATCAATTGGGTCATCTTGTATAATTTAAATATGAATTTTAAAATAAATTTGAATAATAGGTAACCGTAATTAAGTGAAATATGACTATTTTTTTTAAACACAATACATTAAAAAAATTTAGACAATTATTTAGGGCTAAACAAATTATATCTAAAAATTAAATTGAAATCATATCGGAACATTAGCTATAGGTAATAGTAATCGATTTTCTTCATCCTGGTTATGTCCAAAACATAAAAAGGATCATTTGAGTCATCTTGTATAACCTAAATAATAATTTTAATTTATATTTGAATAATAGATAACCGTAATTGAGTGAGATATGACTATTTTTTTTAAACACAATACAACAAAATATTTTTAAAAATCATTTAGGGTTAATCAAATTATATCTAAAAATTAAATTAAAATTAAATCGGAACAATCGTTAACGCTATTAGTTATTATCTTTTCTTAATTCTGGTTGTGTTCAAACCGTAAAAAACATCATTTGGCTATTTTGTATATGCGAAATAGTAAATTTAAATGATATTCGAATAATAGATAACAGTAATAGAGTGAGATATGACTATTTTTTTAAAACACAATACATAAAACTATTTTTAAAAATCATTTAGGGTTAATCAAATTAAATCTAAAAATTGAATTAAAATTAAATCGGAACAATCGCCAACGCTATTAGTTATTATATTTTCTTAACTCTGGTTGTGTTCAAACCGTAAAAAACATCATTTGGCTATCTTGTATATGCGAAGTAGTAAATTTAAATTATATTCGAATAATAGATAACAGTAATAGAGTAAAATATGTTTTTTTTTTTAAAACAATACATCAGAAAAATTTCAAAAATAATTTACAGTACATTAAATGAACTACAAAAATTAAATTGGAATCAAATCGGACAATGCTTATATGCAAAATATGATTATTTTTTTTAAAAACAATACATCAGAAAAATTTTAAAAATAATTTACAGGACATCAAATGAACTTCAAAAATTAAATTGGAATGAAATCGGACAATGCTATAATGATTAATTGTTCTATTTTCTTAACCCTGGTTATGTCCAAAACTTAAAAGGATCATTTGGGTTATCTTGTATAATCTAAATATTCATTTTAATATTTTAAATTTATTAATTTGAATAATCGATAACCGTAATTGAGTGAGATATGACTATTTTTTTTTAAACACAATACATCAAAATATTTTTAAAAATCATTTAGGGTTAATCAAATTATATCTAAAAATTAAAATAAAATCGGAACAATCGTTAACGCTATTAGTTATTATCTTTTCTTAATTCTGGTTGTGTTCAAACCGTAAAAAACATCATTTGGCTATTTTGTATATGCGAAATAGTAAATTTAAATTATATTCGAATAATAGATAACAGTAATAGAGTGAGGTATAATTATTTTTATTAAAAACAATTCATAAGAAAAATTTTAAAAATAATTTACAGTACATCAAATGAACTTCAAAAATTAAATTGGAATCAAATCGGACAATGCTATAATAATTAATTGTTCTATTTTCGTTACACTGGTTATGTCCAAAACTTAAAAAGGATTATTTGGGTCATCTTGTATAACCTAAATATTAATTTTAAAATAAATTTGAATAATAGATAACCGTAATTGAGTGAGAACTGACTATTTTTTTAAAACACAATACATAAAACTATTTTTAAAAATCATTCTGGGTTAATCAAATTATATCTAAAAATTGAATTAAAATTAAATCGGAACAATCGCCAACGCTATTAGTTATTATATTTTCTTAACTCTGGTTGTGTTCAAACCGTAAAAAACATCATTTGGCTATCTCGTATATGCGAAATAGTAAATTTAAATTATATTCGAATAATAGATAACAGTTATAGAGTGAGATATAATTATTTTTTTTAAAAACAATTCATAAGAAAAATTTCAAAAATAATTTACAGTACATTAAATGAACTACAAAAATTAAATTGGAATCAAATCGGACAATGCTATAATAATTAATTGTTCTATTTTCTTAACCCTGGTTAAGTCCAAAACTTAAAAAGGATCATTTGGGTCATCTTGTATAACCTAAATATTAATTTTAAAATAAATTTGAATGATAGATAACCGTAATTGAGTGAGATATGACTATTTTTTAACACACAACACATAAAACTATATTTAAAAATCATTTAGGGTTAATCAAATTATATCTAAAAATTAATTTAAAATTAAATCGAAACAATCGTTAATGCTATTAGTTATTATATTTTCTTAACTCTGGTTGTGTTCAAACCGTAAAAAACATCATTTGGCTATCTCGTATATGCGAAATAGTAAATTTAAATTATATTCGAATAATAGATAACAGTAATAGTGTGAAATATGATTATTTTTTTTAAAAACAATACATCAGAAAAATTTTAAAAATAATTTACAGGACATCAAATGAACTTCAAAAATTAAATTGGAATGAAATCGGACAATGCTATAATGATTAATTGTTCTATTTTCTTAACCCTGGTTATGTCCAAAACTTAAAAAGGATCAATTGGGTCATCTTGTATAATTTAAATATGAATTTTAAAATAAATTTGAATAATAGTTAACCGTAATTAAGTGAAATATGACTATTTTTTTTAAACACAATACATTAAAAAAATTTAGACAATTATTTAGGGCTAAACAAATTATATCTAAAAATTAAATTGAAATCATATCGGAACATTAGCTATAGGTAATAGTAATCGATTTTCTTCATCCTGGTTATGTCCAAAACATAAAAAGGATCATTTGAGTCATCTTGTATAACCTAAATAATAATTTTAATTTATATTTGAATAATAGATAACCGTAATTGAGTGAGATATGACTATTTTTTTTAAACACAATACAACAAAATATTTTTAAAAATCATTTAGGGTTAATCAAATTATATCTAAAAATTAAATTAAAATTAAATCGGAACAATCGTTAACGCTATTAGTTATTATCTTTTCTTAATTCTGGTTGTGTTCAAACCGTAAAAAACATTATTTGGCTATTTTGTATATGCGAAATAGTAAATTTAAATTATATTCGAATAATAGATAACAGTAATAGAGTGAGATATGACTATTTTTTTAAAACACAATACATAAAACTATTTTTAAAAATCATTTAAGGTTAATCAAATTAAATCTAAAAATTGAATTAAAGTTAAATCGGAACAATCGCCAACGCTATCAGTTATTATATTTTCTTAACTCTGGTTGTGTTCAAACCGTAAAAAACATCATTTGGCTATCTCGTATATGCGAAATAGTAAATTTAAATTATATTCGAATAATAGATAACAGTAATAGTGTGAAATATGATTATTTTTTTTTAAAACAATACATCAAAAAAATTAAAAAAATAATTTACAGGACATCAAATGAACTTCAAAAATTAAATTGGAATGAAATCGGACAATGCTATAATGATTAATTGTTCTATTTTCTTAACCCTGGTTATGTCCAAAACTTAAAAAGGATTATTTGGGTCAGCTTGTATAACCTAAATATGAATTTTAAAATAAATTCGAATAATAGGTAACCGTAATTGAGTGAGATATGATTATTTTTTTTTAAACACAATACATTAAAATATTTTTAAAAATCATATAGGGGTAATCAAATTATATCTAAAAATTTAATCGGAACAATCGTTAACGCTATTAGTTATTATATTTTCTTAATTCTGGTTGTGTTCAAACCGTAAAAAACATCATTTGGCTATCTTGTATATGCAAAATAGTAAATTTAAAATATATTCGAATAGTAGATAACAGTAATAGAGTGAGATATAATTAGTTTTTTAAAAAACAATTCATAAGAAAAATTTTAAAAATAATTTACAGTACATCAAATGAACTTCAAAAATTAAATTGGAATCAAACCGGACAATGCTATAATAATTAATTGTACTATTTTCTTAACACTGGTTATGTCCAAAACTTAAAAAGGATTATTTATCATCTTGTATAACCTAAATAATAATTTTAAAATAAATTTGAATAATAGATAACCGTAATTGAGTGAGAACTGACTATTTTTTTAAAACACAATACATAAAACTATTTTTAAAAATCATTCAGGGTTAATCAAATTATATCTAAAAATTGAATTAAAATTAATTCGGAACCATCGCCAACGCTATTAGTTAATATATTTTCTTAACTCTGGTTGTGTTCAAACCGTAAAAAACATCATTTGGCTATCTCGTATATGCGAAATAGTAAATTTAAATTATATTCGAATAATAGATAACAGTAATAGTGTGAAATATGATTATTTTTTTTAAAAACAATACATCGGAAAAATTTTAAAAATAATTTACAGGACATCAAATGAACTTCATAAATTAAATTGGAATGAAATCGGACAATGCTATAATGATTAATTGTTCTATTTTCTTAACCCTGGTTAAGTCCAAAACTTAAAAAGGATCATTTGGGTCATCTTGTATAACCTAAATATTAATTTTAAAATAAATTTGAATGATAGATAACCGTAATTGAGTGAGATATGACTATTTTTTAAAACACAACACATAAAACTATATTTAAAAATCATTTAGGGTTAATCAAATTATATCTAAAAATTAATTTAAAATTAAATCGGAACAATCGTTAATGCTATTAGTTATTATATTTTCTTAACTCTGGTTGTGTTCAAACCGTAAAAAACATCATTTGGCTATCTCGTATATGCGAAATAGTAAATTTAAATTATATTCGAATAATAGATAACAGTAATAGTGTGAAATATGATTATTTTTTTTAAAAACAATACATCAGAAAAATTTTAAAAATAATTTACAGGACATCAAATGAACTTCAAAAATTAAATTGGAATGAAATCGGACAATGCTATAATGTTTAATTGTTCTATTTTCTTAACCCTGGTTATGTCCAAAACTTAAAAAGGATCAATTGGGTCATCTTGTATAATTTAAATATGAATTTTAAAATAAATTTGAATAATAGTTAACCGTAATTAAGTGAAATATGACTATTTTTTTTAAACACAATACATTAAAAAAATTTAGACAATTATTTAGGGCTAAACAAATTATATCTAAAAATTAAATTGAAATCATATCGGAACATTAGCTATAGGTAATAGTAATCGATTTTCTTCATCCTGGTTATGTCCAAAACATAAGAAGGATCATTTGAGTCATCTTGTATAACCTAAATAATAATTTTAATTTATATTTGAATAATAGATAACCGTAATTGAGTGAGATATGACTATTTTTTTTAAACACAATACAACAAAATATTTTTAAAAATCATTTAGGGTTAATCAAATTATATCTAAAAATGAAATCGGAATAATCGTTAATGCTATTAGTTATTATATTCTCTTAATTCTGGTTGTGTTCAAACCGTAAAAAACATCATTTGGCTATCTTGTATATGCGAAATAGTAAATTTAAATTATATTCGAATAATAGATAACAGTAATAGAGTAAAATATGATTTTTTTTTTTAAAACAATACATCAGAAAAATTTCAAAAATAATTTACAGTACATTAAATGAACTACAAAAATTAAATTGGAATCAAATCGGACAATGCTATAATAATTAATTGTTCTATTTTCTTAACCCTGGTTATGTCCAAAACTTAAAAAGGATCATTTGGGTCATCTTGTATAACCTAAATATTAATTTTAAAATAAATTTAAATGATAGATAACCGTAATTGAGTGAAATATGATTATTTTTTTTAAACACAATACATTAAAAAATTTTAGAAAATTATTTAGGGTTAAACAAATTATATCTAAAAGTTAAATTGAAATCATATCGGAACATTAGCTATAGGTAATAGTAATCGATTTTCTTTATCCTGGTTATGTCCAAAACATAAAAAGGATCATTTGAGTCATCTTGTATAACCTAAATAATAATTTTAATTTATATTTGAATAATAGATAACCGTAATTGAGTGAGATATGACTATTTTTTTTAAACACAAGAAAAATTTTAAAAATAATTTACAGTACATCAAATAAACTTCAAAAATTAAATTGGAATGAAATCGGACAATGCTATAATGATTAATTGTTCTATTTGCTTAACCCTGGTTATGTCCAAAACTTAAAAAGGATTATTTGGGTCAGCTTGTATAACCTAAATATGAATTTTAAAATAAATTCGAATAATAGGTAACCGTAATTGAGTGAGATATGATTATTTTTCTTAAACACAATACATTAAAATATTTTTAAAAATCATATGGGGGGAATCAAATTATATCTAAAAATTTAATCGGAACAATCGTTAACGCTATTAGTTATTATATTTTCTTAATTCTGGTTGTGTTCAAACCGTAAAAAACATCATTTGGCTATCTTGTATATGCGAAATAGTAAATTTAAAATATATTCGAATAGTAGATAACAGTAATAGAGTGAGATATAATTAGTTTTTTAAAAAACAATTCATAAGAAAAATTTTAAAAATAATTTACAGTACATCAAATGAACTTCAAAAATTAAATTGGAATCAAATCGGACAATGCTATAATAATTAATTGTACTATTTTCTTAACCCTGGTTATGTCCAAAACTTAAAAAGGACCATTTGGGTCATCTTGTATATCCTAAATATTCATCTTAAAATAAATTTGAATAATAGATAACCGTAATTGAGTGAGATATGACTATTTTTTTAAAACACAATACATTAAAAAAATTTTAAAAATTATTTAGGGTTAAACAAATTATATCTAAAAATTAAATTGAAATCATATCGGAACATTACCTATAAGTAATAGTAATCGATGTTCTTTATCCTGGTTATGTCCAAAACATAAAAAGGATCATTTGAGTCATCTTGTATAACCTAAATAATAATTTTAATTTATATTTGAATAATAGATAACCGTAATTGAGTGAGATATGACTATTTTTTTTAAACACAATACAACAAAATATTTTTAAAAATCATTTAGGGTTAATCAAATTATATCTAAAAATTAAATTAAAATTAAATCGGAACAATCGTTAACGCTATTAGTTATTATCTTTTCTTAATTCTGGTTGTGTTCAAACCGTAAAAAACATTATTTGGCTATTTTGTATATGCGAAATAGTAAATTTAAATTATATTCGAATAATAGATAACAGTAATAGAGTGAGATATGACTATTTTTTTAAAACACAATACATAAAACTATTTTTAAAAATCATTTAAGGTTAATCAAATTAAATCTAAAAATTGAATTAAAATTAAATCGGAACAATCGCCAACGCTATCAGTTATTATATTTTCTTAACTCTGGTTGTGTTCAAACCGTAAAAAACATCATTTGGCTATCTCGTATATGCGAAATAGTAAATTTAAATTATATTCGAATAATAGATAACAGTAATAGTGTGAAATATGATTATTTTTTTTTAAAACAATACATCAAAAAAATTAAAAAAATAATTTACAGGACATCAAATGAACTTCAAAAATTAAATTGGAATGAAATCGGACAATGCTATAATGATTAATTGTTCTATTTTCTTAACCCTGGTTATGTCCAAAACTTAAAAAGGATTATTTGGGTCAGCTTGTATAACCTAAATATGAATTTTAAAATAAATTCGAATAATAGGTAACCGTAATTGAGTGAGATATGATTATTTTTTTTAAACACAATACATTAAAATATTTTTAAAAATCATATAGGGGTAATTAAATTATATCTAAAAATTTAATCGGAACAATCGTTAACGCTATTAGTTATTATCTTTTCTTAATTCTGGTTGTGTTCAAACCGTAAAAAACATCATTTGGCTATCTCGTATATAAATATATAAATAAAATATATAATAAAAATCATTTAAGGTTAATCAAATTAAATCTAAAAATTGAATTAAAATTAAATCGGAACAATCGCCAACGCTATCAGTTATTATATTTTCTTAACCCTGGTTATGTCCAAAACTTAAAAAGGATCAATTGGGTCATCTTGTATAATTTAAATATGAATTTTAAAATAAATTTGAAAAATAGGTAACCGTAATTGAGTGAAATATGATTATTTTTTTTTAAACACAATACATTAAAAAATTTTAGAAAATTATTTAGGGTTAAACAAATTATATCTAAAAATTAAATTGAAATCATATCGGAACATTAGCTATACGTAATAGTAATCGATTTTCTTTATCCTGGTTATGTCCAAAACATAAAAAGGATCATTTGAGTCATCTTGTAAAACCTAAATAATAATTTTAATTTATATTTGAATAATAGATAACCGTAATTGAGTGAGATATGACTATTTTTTTAAAACACAACACAAAACTATTTTTAAAAATCATTTAGGGTTAATCAAATTATATCTAAAAATGAAATCGGAATAATCGTTAATGCTATTAGTTATTATATTCTCTTAATTCTGGTTGTGTTCAAACCGTAAAAAACATCATTTGGCTATCTTGTATATGCGAAATAGTAAATTTAAATTATATTCGAATAATAGATAACAGTAATAGAGTAAAATATGATTTTTTTTTTTAAAACAATACATCAGAAAAATTTCAAAAATAATTTACAGTACATTAAATGAACTACAAAAATTAAATTGGAATCAAATCGGACAATGCTATAATAATTAATTGTTCTATTTTCTTAACCCTGGTTATGTCCAAAACTTAAAAAGGATCATTTGGGTCATCTTGTATAACCTAAATATTAATTTTAAAATAAATTTAAATGATAGATAACCGTAATTGAGTGAAATATGATTATTTTTTTTAAACACAATACATTAAAAAATTTTAGAAAATTATTTAGGGTTAAACAAATTATATCTAAAAGTTAAATTGAAATCATATCGGAACATTAGCTATAGGTAATAGTAATCGATTTTCTTTATCCTGGTTATGTCCAAAACATAAAAAGGATCATTTGAGTCATCTTGTATAACCTAAATAATAATTTTAATTTATATTTGAATAATAGATAACCGTAATTGAGTGAGATATGACTATTTTTTTTAAACACAAGAAAAATTTTAAAAATAATTTACAGTACATCAAATAAACTTCAAAAATTAAATTGGAATGAAATCGGACAATGCTATAATGATTAATTGTTCTATTTGCTTAACCCTGGTTATGTCCAAAACTTAAAAAGGATTATTTGGGTCAGCTTGTATAACCTAAATATGAATTTTAAAATAAATTCGAATAATAGGTAACCGTAATTGAGTGAGATATGATTATTTTTCTTAAACACAATACATTAAAATATTTTTAAAAATCATATGGGGGGAATCAAATTATATCTAAAAATTTAATCGGAACAATCGTTAACGCTATTAGTTATTATATTTTCTTAATTCTGGTTGTGTTCAAACCGTAAAAAACATCATTTGGCTATCTTGTATATGCGAAATAGTAAATTTAAAATATATTCGAATAGTAGATAACAGTAATAGAGTGAGATATAATTAGTTTTTTAAAAAAACAATTCATAAGAAAAATTTTAAAAATAATTTACAGTACATCAAATGAACTTCAAAAATTAAATTGGAATCAAATCGGACAATGCTATAATAATTAATTGTACTATTTTCTTAACCCTGGTTATGTCCAAAACTTAAAAAGGACCATTTGGGTCATCTTGTATATCCTAAATATTCATCTTAAAATAAATTTGAATAATAGATAACCGTAATTGAGTGAGATATGACTATTTTTTTAAAACACAATACATTAAAAAAATTTTAAAAATTATTTAGGGTTAAACAAATTATATCTAAAAATTAAATTGAAATCATATCGGAACATTACCTATAAGTAATAGTAATCGATGTTCTTTATCCTGGTTATGTCCAAAACATAAAAAGGATCATTTGAGTCATCTTGTATAACCTAAATAATAATTTTAATTTATATTTGAATAATAGATAACCGTAATTGAGTGAGATATGACTATTTTTTTTAAACACAATACAACAAAATATTTTTAAAAATCATTTAGGGTTAATCAAATTATATCTAAAAATTAAATTAAAATTAAATCGGAACAATCGTTAACGCTATTAGTTATTATCTTTTCTTAATTCTGGTTGTGTTCAAACCGTAAAAAACATCATTTGGCTATTTTGTATATGCAAAATAGTAAATTTAAATTATATTCGAATAATAGATAACAGTAATAGAGTGAGATATAATTATTTTTTTTAAAAACAATTCATAAGAAAAATTTTAAAAATAATTTACAGTACATCAAATGAACTTCAAAAATTAAATTGGAATCAAATCGGACAATGCTATAATAATTAATTGTTCTATTTTCTTAACACTGGTTATGTCCAAAACTTAAAAAGGATTATTTGGGTCATCTTGTGTAACCTAAATATTAATTTTAAAATAAATTTGAATAATAGATAACCGTAATTGAGTGAGAACTGACTATTTTTTTAAAACACAATACATAAAACTATTTTTAAAAATCATTCAGGGTTAATCAAATTATATCTAAAAATTAAATTAAAATTAAGTCGGAACAATCGTTAACGCTATTAGTTATTATCTTTTCTTAATTCTGGTTGTGTTCAAACCGTAAAAAACATCATTTGGCTATTTTGTATATGCGAAATAGTAAATCAATAGGATCAATTGGGTCATCTTGTATAATTTAAATATGAATTTAAAAATAAATTTGAATAATAGGTAACCGTAATTGAGTGAAATATGATTATTTTTTTTAAACACAATACATTAAAAAATTTTAGAAAATTATTTAGGGTTAAACAAATTATATCTAAAAATTAAATTGAAATCATATCGGAACATTAGCTATAGGTAATAGTAATCGATTTTCTTTATCCTGGTTATGTCCAAAACTTAAAAAGGATCATTTGAGTCATCTTGTGTAACCTAAATAATAATTTTAATTTATATTTGAATAATAGATAACCGTAATTGAGTGAGATATTACTATTTTTTTAAAACACAATACATTAAACTATTTTTAAAAATCATTTAGGGTTAATCAAATTATATCTAAAAATTGAATTAAAATTAAATCGGAACAATCGCCAACGCTATTAGTTATTATATTTTCTTAACTCTGGTTGTGTTCAAACCGTAAAAAACATCATTTGGCTATCTCGTATATGCGAAATAGTAAATTTAAATTATATTCGAATAATAGATAACAGTAATAGTGTGAAATATGATTATTTTTTTTAAAAACAATACATCAGAAAAATTTTATAAATAATTTACAGGACATCAAATGAACTTCAAAAATTAAATTGGAATGAAATCGGACAATGCTATAATGATTAATTGTTCTATTTTCTTAACCCTGGTTATGTCTAAAACTTAAAAAGGATCAATTGGGTCATCTTGTATAATTTAAATATGAATTTTAAAATAAATTTGAATAATAGGTAACCGTAATTGAGTGAAATATGATTATTTTTTTTAAACACAATACATTAAAAAATTTTAGAAAATTTTTTAGGGTTAAACAAATTATATCTAAAAATTAAATTGAAATCATATCGGAACATTAGCTATAGGTAATAGTAATCGATTTTCTTTATCCTGGTTATGTCCAAAACATAAAAAGGATCATTTGAGTCATCTTGTATAACCTAAATAATAATTTTAATTTATATTTGAATAATAGATAACCGTAATTGAGTGAGATATGACTATTTTTTTTAAACACAATACATCAAAATATTTTTAAAAATCATTTAGGGTTAATCAAATTATATCTAAAAATTAAATTAAAATTAAATCGGAACAATCGTTAACGCTATTAGTTATTATCTTTTCTTAATTCTGGTTGTGTTCAAACCGTAAAAAACATCATTTGGCTATTTTGTATATGCGAAATAGTAAATTTAAATTATATTCGAATAATAGATAACAGTAATAGAGTGAGATAAGACTATTTTTTTAAAACACAATACATAAAACTATTTTTAAAAATCATTTAGGGTTAATCAAATTAAATCTAAAAATTGAATTAAAATTAAATCGGAACAATCGCCAACGCTATTAGTTATTATATTTTCTTAACTCTGGTTGTGTTCAAACCGTAAAAAACATCATTTGGCTATCTCGTATATGCGAAATAGTAAATTTAAATTATATTCGAATAATAGATAACAGTAATACTATGAAATATGATTATTTTTTTTTAAAACAATACATCAAAAAAATTTTAAAAATAATTTACAGGACATCAAATGAACTTCAAAAATTAAATTGGAATGAAAACGGACAATGCTATAATGATTAATTGTTCTATTTTCTTAACCCTGGTTATGTCCAAAACTTAAAAAGGACCATTTGGGTCATCTTGTATAACCTAAATATTCATTTTTAAAAAAATTTGAATAATAGATAACCGTAATTGAGTGAGATATGACTATTTTTTTAAAACACAACACAAAACTATTTTTAAAAATCATTTAGGGTTAATCAAATTATATCTAAAAATTTAATCGGAACAATCGTTAACGCTATTAGTTATTATATTTTCTTAATTCTGGTTGTGTTCAAACCGTAAAAAACATCATTTGGCTATCTCGTATATGCGAAATAGTAAATTTAAATTATATTCGAATAATAGATAACAGTAATAGAGTGAGATATGACTATTTTTTTAAAACACAATACATAAAACTATTTTTAAAAATCATTTAGGGATAATCAAATTAAATCTAAAAATTGAATTAAAATTAAATCGGAACAATCGCCAACGCTATTAGTTATTATATTTTCTTAACTCTGGTTGTGTTCAAACCGTAAAAAACATCATTTGGCTATCTCGTATATGCGAAATAGTAAATTTAAATTATATTCGAATAATAGATAACAGTAATAGTGTGAAATATGATTATTTTTTTTAAAAACAAACATCAAAAAAATTTTAAAAATAATTTACAGGATATCAAATGAACTTCAAAAATTAAATTGGAATGAAATCGGACAATGCTATAATGATTAATTGTTCTATTTTCTTAACCCTGGTTATGTCCAAAACTTAAAAGGATCATTTGGGTTATCTTGTATAACCTAAATATTCATTTTAAAATAAATTTGAATAATAGATAACCGTAATTGAGTGAGATAAGACTATTTTTTTAAAACACAACACAAAACTATTTTTAAAAAACATTTAGGGTTAATCAAATTATATCTAAAAATGAACTCGGAACAATCGTTAATGCTATTAGTTATTATATTTTCTTAACTCTGGTGGTGTTCAAACCGTAAAAAATATCATTTGGCTATCTTGTATATGCGAACTAGTAAATTTAAATTATATTCGAATAATAGATAACAGTAATAGAGTAAAATATGATTTTTTTTTTAAAACAATACATCAGAAAAATTTCAAAAATAATTTACAGTACATTAAATGAACTACAAAAATTAAATTGGAATCAAATCGGACAATGCTATAATAATTAATTGTTCTATTTTCTTAACCCTGGTTATGTCCAAAACTTAAAAAGGATCATTTGGGTCATCTTGTATAACCTAAATATTAATTTTAAAATAAATTTGAATGATAGATAACCGTAATTGAGTGAGATATGACTATTTTTTAAAACACAACACATAAAACTATTTTTAAAAATCATTTAGGGTTAATCAAATTACATCTAAAAATTAATTTAAAATTAAATCGAAACAATCGTTAATGCTATTAGTTATTATGTTTTCTTAACTCTGGTTGTGTTCAAACCGTAAAAAACATCATTTGGCTATCTCGTATATGCGAAATATTAAATTTAAATCATATTCGAATAATAGATAACAGTAATAGTGTGAAATATGATTATTTTTTCTAAAAACAAAACATCTAGATTTAATTTGATATTTTTAAAAATCATTTAGGGTTAATCAAATTATATCTAAAAATTAAATTAAAATTAAATCGGAACAATCGTTAACGCTATTAGTTATTATCTTTTCTTAATTCTGGTTGTGTTCAAACCGTAAAAAAGATCATTTGTCTATTTTGTATATGCGAAATAGTAAATTTAAATTATATTCGAATAATAGATAACAGTAATAGAGTGAGATATGACTATTTTTTTAAAACACAACACAAAACTATTTTTAAAAATCATTTAGGGTTAATCAAATTATATCTAAAAATTAACTCGGAACAATCGTTAATGCTATTAGTTATTATATTTTCTTAACTCTGGTGGTGTTCAAACCGTAAAAAATATCATTTGGCTATCTTGTATATGCGAACTAGTAAATTTAAATTATATTCGAATAATAGATAACAGTAATAGAGTGAGATATAATTATTTTTTTAAAAAACAATTCATAGGAAAAATTTTAAAAATAATTTACAGTACATTAAATGAACTTCAAAAATTAAATTGGAGTCAAATCGGACAATGCTATAATGATTAATTTTTCTATTTTCTTAACCCTGGTTATGTCCAAAACTTAAAAAGGATCATTGGGTCATCTTGTATAACCTAAATATTCATTTTAAAATAAATTTGAATAATAGATAACCGTAATTGAGTGAGATATGACTATTTTATTTAAACATAATACATCAAAATATTTTTAAAAATCATTTAGGGTTAATCAAATTATATCTAAAAATTAAATTAAAATTAAATCGGAACAATCGTTAACGCTATTAGTTATTATATTTTCTTAATTCTGGTTGTGTTCAAACCGTAAAAAACATCATTTGGCTATCTTGTATATGCAAAATAGTAAACTTAAATTATATTCGAATAATAGATAACAGTAATAGAGTGAGATATATTAATTTTTTTTTAAAACAATTCATAAGAAAAATTTTAAAAATAATTTATAGTACATCGAATGAACTTCAAAAATTAAATTGGAATCAAATCGGACAATGCTATAATAATCAATTGTTCTATTTTCTTAACACTGGTTATGTCCAAAACTTAAAAAGGATTATTTGGGTCATCTTGTATAACCTAAATATTAATTTTAAAATAAATTTGAATGATAGATAACCGTAATTGAGTGAGATATGACTATTTTTTAAAACACAACACATAAAACTATTTTTAAAAATCATTTAGGGTTAATCAAATTATATCTAAAAATTAATTTAAAATTAAATCGGAACAATCGTTAATGCTATTAGTTATTATATTTTCTTAACTCTGGTTGTGTTCAAACCGTAAAAAACATCATTTGGCTATCTCGTATATGCGAAATAGTAAATTTAAATTATATTCGAATAATAGATAACATAGTGTGAAATATGATTATTTTTTTATAAAACAATACATCAGAAAAATTTTAAAAATAATTTACAGGACATCAAATGAACTTCAAAAATTAAATTGGAATGAAATCGGACAATGCTATAATGATTAATTGTTCTATTTTCTTAACCCTGGTTATGTCCAAAACTTAAAAAGGATCAATTGGGTCATCTTGTATAATTTAAATATGAATTTTAAAATAAATTTGAATAATAGGTAACCGTAATTGAGTGAAATATGACTATTTTTTTTGAACACAATACATTAAAAAAATTTAGAAAATTATTTAGGGCTAAACAAATTATATCTAAAAATTAAATTGAAATCTTATCGGAACATTAGCTATAGGTAATAGTAATCGATTTTCTTCATCCTGGTTATGTCCAAAACATAAAAAGGATCATTTGAGTCATCTTGTATAACCTAAATAATAATTTTAATTTATATTTGAATAATAGATAACCGTAATTGAGTGAGATATGACTATTTTTTTTAAACACAATACAACAAAATATTTTTAAAAATCATTTAGGGTTAATCAAATTATATCTAAAAATTAAATTAAAATTAAATCGGAACAATCGTTAACGCTACTAGTTATTATCTTTTCTTAATTCTGGTTGTGTTCAAACCGTAAAAAACATCATTTGACTATTTTGTATATGCGAAATAGTAAATTTAAATTATATTCGAATAATAGATAACAGTAATAGAGTGAGATATGACTATTTTTTTAAAACACAATACATAAAACTATTTTTAAAAATCATTTAGTGTTAATCAAATTAAATCTAAAAATTGAATTAAAATTAAATCGGAACAATCGCCAACGCTATTAGTTATTATATTTTCTTAACTCTGGTTGTGTTCAAACCGTAAAAAACATCATTTGGCTATCTTGTATATGCGAAATAGTAAATTTAAATTATATTCGAATAACAGATAACAGTAATAGAGTAAAATATGATTTTTTTTTTAAAACAATACATCAGAAAAATTTCAAAAATAATTTACAGTACATTAAATGAACTACAAAAATTAAATTGGAATCAAATCGGACAATGCTATAATAATTAATTGTTCTATTTTCTTAACCCTGGTTATGTCCAAAACTTAAAAAGGATCATTTGGGTCATCTTGTATAACCTAAATATTAATTTTAAAATAAATTTGAATGATAGATAACCGTAATTGAGTGAAATATGACTATTTTTTAAAACACAACACATAAAACTATTTTTAAAAATCATTTAGGGTTAATCAAATTACATCTAAAAATTAATTTAAAATTAAATCGGAACAATCGTTAACGCTATTAGTTATTATCTTTTCTTAATTCTGGTTGTGTTCAAACCGTAAAAAACATCATTTGGCTATTTTGTAAATGCGAAATAGTAAATTTAAATTATATTCGAATAATAGATAACAGTAATAGAGTGAGGTATAATTATTTTTTTTAAAAACAATTCATAAGAAAAATTTTAAAAATAATTTACAGTACATCAAATGAACTTCAAAAATTAAATTGGAATCAAATCGGACAATGCTATAATAATTAATTGTTCTATTTTCTTAACACTGGTTATGTCCAAAACTTAAAAAGAATTATTTGGGTCATCTTGTATAACCTAAATATTAATTTTAAAATAAATTTGAATAATAGATAACCGTAATTGAGTGAGATATTACTATTTTTTTAAAACACAATACATTAAACTATTTTTAAAAATCATTTATTTAAAAATTGAATTAAAATTAAATCGGAACAATCGCCAACGCTATTAGTTATTATATTTTCTTAACTCTGGTTGTGTTCAAACCGTAAAAAACATCATTTGGCTATCTCGTATATGCGAAATATTAAATTTAAATTATATTCGAATAATAGATAACAGTAATAGTGTGAAATATGATTATTTTTTTTTAAAACAATACATCAGAAAAATTTTAAAAATAATTTACAGGACATCAAATGAACTTTAAAAATTAAATTGGAATGAAATCGGATAATGCTATAATAATTAATTGTTCTATTTTCTTAACCCTGGTTATGTCCAAAACTTAAAAAGGATCAATTGGGTCATCTTGTATAATTTAAATATGAATTTTAAAATAAATTTGAAAAATAGGTAACCGTAATTGAGTGAAATATGATTATTTTTTTTTAAACACAATACATTAAAAAATTTTAGAAAATTATTTAGGGTTAAACAAATTATATCTAAAAATTAAATTGAAATCATATCGGAACATTAGCTATACGTAATAGTAATCGATTTTCTTTATCCTGGTTATGTCCAAAACATAAAAAGGATCATTTGAGTCATCTTGTATAACCTAAATAATAATTTTAATTTATATTTGAATAATAGATAACCGTAATTGAGTGAGATATGACTATTTTTTTTAAACACAACACAAAACTATTTTTAAAAATCATTTAGGGTTAATCAAATTATATCTAAAAATGAAATCGGAACAATCGTTAATGCTATTAGTTATTATATTTTCTTAATTCTGGTTGTGTTCAAACAGTAAAAAACATCATTTGGCTATCTTGTATATGCGAAATAGTAAATTTAAATTATATTCGAATAATAGATAACAGTAATAGAGTAAAATATGATTTTTTTTTTAAAACAATACATCAGAAAAATTTCAAAAATAATTTACAGTACATTAAATGAACTACAAAAATTAAATTGAATCAAATCGGACAATGCTATAATAATTAATTGTTCTATTTTCTTAACCCTGGTTATGTCCAAAACTTAAAAAGGATCATTTGGGTCATCTTGTATAACCTAAATATTAATTTTAAAATAAATTTGAATGATAGATAACCGTAATTGAGTGAAATATGATTATTTTTTTTAAACACAATACATTAAAAAATTTTAGAAAATTATTTAGGGTTAAACAAATTATATCTAAAAGTTAAATTAAAATCATATCGGAACATTAGCTATAGGTGATAGTAATCGATTTTCTTTATCCTGGTTATGTCCAAAACATAAAAAGGATCATTTGAGTCATCTTGTATAACCTAAATAATAATTTTAATTTATATTTGAATAATAGATAACCGTAATTGAGTGAGATATGACTATTTTTTTTAAACACAATACATCAAAATATTTTTAAAAATCATTTAGGGTTAATCAAATTATATCTAAAAATTAAATTAAAATTAAATCGGAACAATCGTTAACGCTATTAGTTATTATCTTTTCTTAATTCTGGTTGTGTTCAAACCGTAAAAAACATCATTTGGCTATTTTGTATATGCGAAATAGTAAATTTAAATTATATTCGAATAATAGATAACAGTAATAGAGTGAGATAAGACTATTTTTTTAAAACACAATACATAAAACTATTTTTAAAAATCATTTAGGGTTAATCAAATTAAATCTAAAAATTGAATTAAAATTAAATCGGAACAATCGCCAACGCTATTAGTTATTATATTTTCTTAACTCTGGTTGTGTTCAAACCGTAAAAAACATCATTTGGCTATCTCGTATATGCGAAATAGTAAATTTAAATTATATTCGAATAATAGATAACAGTAATACTATGAAATATGATTATTTTTTTTAAAAACAATACATCAAAAAAATTTTAAAAATAATTTACAGGACATCAAATGAACTTCAAAAATTAAATTGGAATGAAAACGGACAATGCTATAATGATTAATTGTTCTATTTTCTTAACCCTGGTTATGTCCAAAACTTAAAAAGGACCATTTGGGTCATCTTGTATAACCTAAATATTCATTTTTAAAAAAATTTGAATAATAGATAACCGTAATTGAGTGAGATATGACTATTTTTTTAAAACACAACACAAAACTATTTTTAAAAATCATTTAGGGTTAATCAAATTATATCTAAAAATTTAATCGGAACAATCGTTAACGCTATTAGTTATTATATTTTCTTAATTCTGGTTGTGTTCAAACCGTAAAAAACATCATTTGGCTATCTCGTATATGCGAAATAGTAAATTTAAATTATATTCGAATAATAGATAACAGTAATAGAGTGAGATATGACTATTTTTTTAAAACACAATACATAAAACTATTTTTAAAAATCATTTAGGGATAATCAAATTAAATCTAAAAATTGAATTAAAATTAAATCGGAACAATCGCCAACGCTATTAGTTATTATATTTTCTTAACTCTGGTTGTGTTCAAACCGTAAAAAACATCATTTGGCTATCTCGTATATGCGAAATAGTAAATTTAAATTATATTCGAATAATAGATAACAGTAATAGTGTGAAATATGATTATTTTTTTTAAAAACAAACATCAAAAAAATTTTAAAAATAATTTACAGGATATCAAATGAATTTCAAAAATTAAATTGGAATGAAATCGGACAATGCTATAATGATTAATTGTTCTATTTTCTTAACCCTGGTTATGTCCAAAACTTAAAAGGATCATTTGGGTTATCTTGTATAACCTAAATATTCATTTTAAAATAAATTTGAATAATAGATAACCGTAATTGAGTGAGATAAGACTATTTTTTTAAAACACAACACAAAACTATTTTTAAAAAACATTTAGGGTTAATCAAATTATATCTAAAAATTAACTCGGAACAATCGTTAATGCTATTAGTTATTATATTTTCTTAACTCTGGTGGTGTTCAAACCGTAAAAAATATCATTTGGCTATCTTGTATATGCGAACTAGTAAATTTAAATTATATTCGAATAATAGATAACAGTAATAGAGTAAAATATGATTTTTTTTTTAAAACAATACATCAGAAAAATTTCAAAAATAATTTACAGTACATTAAATGAACTACAAAAATTAAATTGGAATCAAATCGGACAATGCTATAATAATTAATTGTTCTATTTTCTTAACCCTGGTTATGTCCAAAACTTAAAAAGGATCATTTGGGTCATCTTGTATAACCTAAATATTAATTTTAAAATAAATTTGAATGATAGATAACCGTAATTGAGTGAGATATGACTATTTTTTAAAACACAACACATAAAACTATTTTTAAAAATCATTTAGGGTTAATCAAATTACATCTAAAAATTAATTTAAAATTAAATCGAAACAATCGTTAATGCTATTAGTTATTATGTTTTCTTAACTCTGGTTGTGTTCAAACCGTAAAAAACATCATTTGGCTATCTCGTATATGCGAAATATTAAATTTAAATCATATTCGAATAATAGATAACAGTAATAGTGTGAAATATGATTATTTTTTCTAAAAACAAAACATCTAGATTTAATTTGATATTTTTAAAAATCATTTAGGGTTAATCAAATTATATCTAAAAATTAAATTAAAATTAAATCGGAACAATCGTTAACGCTATTAGTTATTATCTTTTCTTAATTCTGGTTGTGTTCAAACCGTAAAAAAGATCATTTGTCTATTTTGTATATGCGAAATAGTAAATTTAAATTATATTCGAATAATAGATAACAGTAATAGAGTGAGATATGACTATTTTTTTAAAACACAACACAAAACTATTTTTAAAAATCATTTAGGGTTAATCAAATTATATCTAAAAATTAACTCGGAACAATCGTTAATGCTATTAGTTATTATATTTTCTTAACTCTGGTGGTGTTCAAACCGTAAAAAATATCATTTGGCTATCTTGTATATGCGAACTAGTAAATTTAAATTATATTCGAATAATAGATAACAGTAATAGAGTGAGATATAATTATTTTTTTAAAAAACAATTCATAGGAAAAATTTTAAAAATAATTTACAGTACATTAAATGAACTTCAAAAATTAAATTGGAGTCAAATCGGACAATGCTATAATGATTAATTTTTCTATTTTCTTAACCCTGGTTATGTCCAAAACTTAAAAAGGATCATTGGGTCATCTTGTATAACCTAAATATTCATTTTAAAATAAATTTGAATAATAGATAACCGTAATTGAGTGAGATATGACTATTTTATTTAAACATAATACATCAAAATATTTTTAAAAATCATTTAGGGTTAATCAAATTATATCTAAAAATTAAATTAAAATTAAATCGGAACAATCGTTAACGCTATTAGTTATTATATTTTCTTAATTCTGGTTGTGTTCAAACCGTAAAAAACATCATTTGGCTATCTTGTATATGCAAAATAGTAAACTTAAATTATATTCGAATAATAGATAACAGTAATAGAGTGAGATATATTAATTTTTTTTTTAAACAATTCATAAGAAAAATTTTAAAAATAATTTATAGTACATCGAATGAACTTCAAAAATTAAATTGGAATCAAATCGGACAATGCTATAATAATCAATTGTTCTATTTTCTTAACACTGGTTATGTCCAAAACTTAAAAAGGATTATTTGGGTCATCTTGTATAACCTAAATATTAATTTTAAAATAAATTTGAATGATAGATAACCGTAATTGAGTGAGATATGACTATTTTTTAAAACACAACACATAAAACTATTTTTAAAAATCATTTAGGGTTAATCAAATTATATCTAAAAATTAATTTAAAATTAAATCGGAACAATCGTTAATGCTATTAGTTATTATATTTTCTTAACTCTGGTTGTGTTCAAACCGTAAAAAACATCATTTGGCTATCTCGTATATGCGAAATAGTAAATTTAAATTATATTCGAATAATAGATAACATAGTGTGAAATATGATTATTTTTTTATAAAACAATACATCAGAAAAATTTTAAAAATAATTTACAGGACATCAAATGAACTTCAAAAATTAAATTGGAATGAAATCGGACAATGCTATAATGATTAATTGTTCTATTTTCTTAACCCTGGTTATGTCCAAAACTTAAAAAGGATCAATTGGGTCATCTTGTATAATTTAAATATGAATTTTAAAATAAATTTGAATAATAGGTAACCGTAATTGAGTGAAATATGACTATTTTTTTTGAACACAATACATTAAAAAAATTTAGAAAATTATTTAGGGCTAAACAAATTATATCTAAAAATTAAATTGAAATCTTATCGGAACATTAGCTATAGGTAATAGTAATCGATTTTCTTCATCCTGGTTATGTCCAAAACATAAAAAGGATCATTTGAGTCATCTTGTATAACCTAAATAATAATTTTAATTTATATTTGAATAATAGATAACCGTAATTGAGTGAGATATGACTATTTTTTTTAAACACAATACAACAAAATATTTTTAAAAATCATTTAGGGTTAATCAAATTATATCTAAAAATTAAATTAAAATTAAATCGGAACAATCGTTAACGCTACTAGTTATTATCTTTTCTTAATTCTGGTTGTGTTCAAACCGTAAAAAACATCATTTGACTATTTTGTATATGCGAAATAGTAAATTTAAATTATATTCGAATAATAGATAACAGTAATAGAGTGAGATATGACTATTTTTTTAAAACACAATACATAAAACTATTTTTAAAAATCATTTAGGGTTAATCAAATTAAATCTAAAAATTGAATTAAAATTAAATCGGAACAATCGCCAACGCTATTAGTTATTATATTTTCTTAACTCTGGTTGTGTTCAAACCGTAAAAAACATCATTTGGCTATCTTGTATATGCGAAATAGTAAATTTAAATTATATTCGAATAATAGATAACAGTAATAGAGTAAAATATGATTTTTTTTTTAAAACAATACATCAGAAAAATTTCAAAAATAATTTACAGTACATTAAATGAACTACAAAAATTAAATTGGAATCAAATCGGACAATGCTATAATAATTAATTGTTCTATTTTCTTAACCCTGGTTATGTCCAAAACTTAAAAAGGATCATTTGGGTCATCTTGTATAACCTAAATATTAATTTTAAAATAAATTTGAATGATAGATAACCGTAATTGAGTGAGATATGACTATTTTTTAAAACACAACACATAAAACTATTTTTAAAAATCATTTAGGGTTAATCAAATTACATCTAAAAATTAATTTAAAATTAAATCGGAACAATCGTTAACGCTATTAGTTATTATCTTTTCTTAATTCTGGTTGTGTTCAAACCGTAAAAAACATCATTTGGCTATTTTGTAAATGCGAAATAGTAAATTTAAATTATATTCGAATAATAGATAACAGTAATAGAGTGAGGTATAATTATTTTTTTTAAAAACAATTCATAAGAAAAATTTTAAAAATAATTTACAGTACATCAAATGAACTTCAAAAATTAAATTGGAATCAAATCGGACAATGCTATAATAATTAATTGTTCTATTTTCTTAACACTGGTTATGTCCAAAACTTAAAAAGAATTATTTGGGTCATCTTGTATAACCTAAATATTAATTTTAAAATAAATTTGAATAATAGATAACCGTAATTGAGTGAGATATTACTATTTTTTTAAAACACAATACATTAAACTATTTTTAAAAATCATTTATTTAAAAATTGAATTAAAATTAAATCGGAACAATCGCCAACGCTATTAGTTATTATATTTTCTTAACTCTGGTTGTGTTCAAACCGTAAAAAACATCATTTGGCTATCTCGTATATGCGAAATATTAAATTTAAATTATATTCGAATAATAGATAACAGTAATAGTGTGAAATATGATTATTTTTTTTTAAAACAATACATCAGAAAAATTTTAAAAATAATTTACAGGATATCAAATGAACTTTAAAAATTAAATTGGAATGAAATCGGATAATGCTATAATAATTAATTGTTCTATTTTCTTAACCCTGGTTATGTCCAAAACTTAAAAAGGATCAATTGGGTCATCTTGTATAATTTAAATATGAATTTTAAAATAAATTTGAAAAATAGGTAACCGTAATTGAGTGAAATATGATTATTTTTTTTTAAACACAATACATTAAAAAATTTTAGAAAATTATTTAGGGTTAAACAAATTATATCTAAAAATTAAATTGAAATCATATCGGAACATTAGCTATACGTAATAGTAATCGATTTTCTTTATCCTGGTTATGTCCAAAACATAAAAAGGATCATTTGAGTCATCTTGTATAACCTAAATAATAATTTTAATTTATATTTGAATAATAGATAACCGTAATTGAGTGAGATATGACTATTTTTTTTAAACACAACACAAAACTATTTTTAAAAATCATTTAGGGTTAATCAAATTATATCTAAAAATGAAATCGGAACAATCGTTAATGCTATTAGTTATTATATTTTCTTAATTCTGGTTGTGTTCAAACAGTAAAAAACATCATTTGGCTATCTTGTATATGCGAAATAGTAAATTTAAATTATATTCGAATAATAGATAACAGTAATAGAGTAAAATATGATTTTTTTTTTAAAACAATACATCAGAAAAATTTCAAAAATAATTTACAGTACATTAAATGAACTACAAAAATTAAATTGAATCAAATCGGACAATGCTATAATAATTAATTGTTCTATTTTCTTAACCCTGGTTATGTCCAAAACTTAAAAAGGATCATTTGGGTCATCTTGTATAACCTAAATATTAATTTTAAAATAAATTTGAATGATAGATAACCGTAATTGAGTGAAATATGATTATTTTTTTTAAACACAATACATTAAAAAATTTTAGAAAATTATTTAGGGTTAAACAAATTATATCTAAAAGTTAAATTAAAATCATATCGGAACATTAGCTATAGGTGATAGTAATCGATTTTCTTTATCCTGGTTATGTCCAAAACATAAAAAGGATCATTTGAGTCATCTTGTATAACCTAAATAATAATTTTAATTTATATTTGAATAATAGATAACCGTAATTGAGTGAGATATGACTATTTTTTTTAAACACAATACATCAAAATATTTTTAAAAATCATTTAGGGTTAATCAAATTATATCTAAAAATTAAATTAAAATTAAATCGGAACAATCGTTAACGCTATTAGTTATTATCTTTTCTTAATTCTGGTTGTGTTCAAACCGTAAAAAAGATCATTTGTCTATTTTGTATATGCGAAATAGTAAATTTAAATTATATTCGAATAATAGATAACAGTAATAGAGTGAGATATGACTATTTTTTTAAAACACAACACAAAACTATTTTTAAAAATCATTTAGGGTTAATCAAATTATATCTAAAAATTAACTCGGAACAATCGTTAATGCTATTAGTTATTATATTTTCTTAACTCTGGTGGTGTTCAAACCGTAAAAAATATCATTTGGCTATCTTGTATATGCGAACTAGTAAATTTAAATTATATTCGAATAATAGATAACAGTAATAGAGTGAGATATAATTATTTTTTTAAAAAACAATTCATAGGAAAAATTTTAAAAATAATTTACAGTACATTAAATGAACTTCAAAAATTAAATTGGAGTCAAATCGGACAATGCTATAATGATTAATTTTTCTATTTTCTTAACCCTGGTTATGTCCAAAACTTAAAAAGGATCATTGGGTCATCTTGTATAACCTAAATATTCATTTTAAAATAAATTTGAATAATAGATAACCGTAATTGAGTGAGATATGACTATTTTATTTAAACATAATACATCAAAATATTTTTAAAAATCATTTAGGGTTAATCAAATTATATCTAAAAATTAAATTAAAATTAAATCGGAACAATCGTTAACGCTATTAGTTATTATATTTTCTTAATTCTGGTTGTGTTCAAACCGTAAAAAACATCATTTGGCTATCTTGTATATGCAAAATAGTAAACTTAAATTATATTCGAATAATAGATAACAGTAATAGAGTGAGATATATTAATTTTTTTTTAAAACAATTCATAAGAAAAATTTTAAAAATAATTTATAGTACATCGAATGAACTTCAAAAATTAAATTGGAATCAAATCGGACAATGCTATAATAATCAATTGTTCTATTTTCTTAACACTGGTTATGTCCAAAACTTAAAAAGGATTATTTGGGTCATCTTGTATAACCTAAATATTAATTTTAAAATAAATTTGAATGATAGATAACCGTAATTGAGTGAGATATGACTATTTTTTAAAACACAACACATAAAACTATTTTTAAAAATCATTTAGGGTTAATCAAATTATATCTAAAAATTAATTTAAAATTAAATCGGAACAATCGTTAATGCTATTAGTTATTATATTTTCTTAACTCTGGTTGTGTTCAAACCGTAAAAAACATCATTTGGCTATCTCGTATATGCGAAATAGTAAATTTAAATTATATTCGAATAATAGATAACATAGTGTGAAATATGATTATTTTTTTATAAAACAATACATCAGAAAAATTTTAAAAATAATTTACAGGACATCAAATGAACTTCAAAAATTAAATTGGAATGAAATCGGACAATGCTATAATGATTAATTGTTCTATTTTCTTAACCCTGGTTATGTCCAAAACTTAAAAAGGATCAATTGGGTCATCTTGTATAATTTAAATATGAATTTTAAAATAAATTTGAATAATAGGTAACCGTAATTGAGTGAAATATGACTATTTTTTTTGAACACAATACATTAAAAAAATTTAGAAAATTATTTAGGGCTAAACAAATTATATCTAAAAATTAAATTGAAATCTTATCGGAACATTAGCTATAGGTAATAGTAATCGATTTTCTTCATCCTGGTTATGTCCAAAACATAAAAAGGATCATTTGAGTCATCTTGTATAACCTAAATAATAATTTTAATTTATATTTGAATAATAGATAACCGTAATTGAGTGAGATATGACTATTTTTTTTAAACACAATACAACAAAATATTTTTAAAAATCATTTAGGGTTAATCAAATTATATCTAAAAATGAAATCGGAACAATCGTTAATGCTATTAGTTATTATATTTTCTTAATTCTGGTTGTGTTCAAACAGTAAAAAACATCATTTGGCTATCTTGTATATGCGAAATAGTAAATTTAAATTATATTCGAATAATAGATAACAGTAATAGAGTAAAATATGATTTTTTTTTTTAAAACAATACATCAGAAAAATTTCAAAAATAATTTACAGTACATTAAATGAACTACAAAAATTAAATTGAATCAAATCGGACAATGCTATAATAATTAATTGTTCTATTTTCTTAACCCTGGTTATGTCCAAAACTTAAAAAGGATCATTTGGGTCATCTTGTATAACCTAAATATTAATTTTAAAATAAATTTGAATGATAGATAACCGTAATTGAGTGAAATATGATTATTTTTTTTAAACACAATACATTAAAAAATTTTAGAAAATTATTTAGGGTTAAACAAATTATATCTAAAAGTTAAATTAAAATCATATCGGAACATTAGCTATAGGTGATAGTAATCGATTTTCTTTATCCTGGTTATGTCCAAAACATAAAAAGGATCATTTGAGTCATCTTGTATAACCTAAATAATAATTTTAATTTATATTTGAATAATAGATAACCGTAATTGAGTGAGATATGACTATTTTTTTTAAACACAATACATCAAAATATTTTTAAAAATCATTTAGGGTTAATCAAATTATATCTAAAAATTAAATTAAAATTAAATCGGAACAATCGTTAACGCTATTAGTTATTATCTTTTCTTAATTCTGGTTGTGTTCAAACCGTAAAAAAGATCATTTGTCTATTTTGTATATGCGAAATAGTAAATTTAAATTATATTCGAATAATAGATAACAGTAATAGAGTGAGATATGACTATTTTTTTAAAACACAACACAAAACTATTTTTAAAAATCATTTAGGGTTAATCAAATTATATCTAAAAATTAACTCGGAACAATCGTTAATGCTATTAGTTATTATATTTTCTTAACTCTGGTGGTGTTCAAACCGTAAAAAATATCATTTGGCTATCTTGTATATGCGAACTAGTAAATTTAAATTATATTCGAATAATAGATAACAGTAATAGAGTGAGATATAATTATTTTTTTAAAAAACAATTCATAGGAAAAATTTTAAAAATAATTTACAGTACATTAAATGAACTTCAAAAATTAAATTGGAGTCAAATCGGACAATGCTATAATGATTAATTTTTCTATTTTCTTAACCCTGGTTATGTCCAAAACTTAAAAAGGATCATTGGGTCATCTTGTATAACCTAAATATTCATTTTAAAATAAATTTGAATAATAGATAACCGTAATTGAGTGAGATATGACTATTTTATTTAAACATAATACATCAAAATATTTTTAAAAATCATTTAGGGTTAATCAAATTATATCTAAAAATTAAATTAAAATTAAATCGGAACAATCGTTAACGCTATTAGTTATTATATTTTCTTAATTCTACTCTCACGAGATGTGT
>NW_026088529.1:0-62793 GCF_022605725.1 Anthonomus grandis grandis
AAGAAAAATTTTAAAAATAATTTACAGTCCATCAAATGAGCTTCAAAGATTAAATTGAAATCAAATCGGACAATGCTATAATGTTTAATTATTCTATTTTCTTAACCCTGGTTATGTCCAAAACTTAAATAGGATCATTTGAGTCATCTTGTATAACCTAAATATTAATTTTAAAATAAATTTGAATAATAGATAACCGTAATTGAGTGAGATATGAGTATTTTTTTAAACAAAATACATCAAAATATTTTTAAAAGTCATTTAGGGTTAATCAAATTATATCTAAAAATTAAATTAAATCGGAACAATCTTTAACGCTATCAGTTATTATATTTTCTTAATTCTGTTTGTGTTCAAACCGTAAAAAACATCATTTGGCTTCTTGTATATGCCAAATAGTAAATTTAAATTATATTCGAATAATAGATATTAGTAATAGTGTGAGATATAATTATTTTTTTAAAAAACAATTCATAAGAAAAATTTTAAAAATAATTTACAGTCCATTAAATGAACTTCAAAGATTAAATTGGAATCAAATCGGACAATGCTATAATGATTAGTTGTTCTATTTTCTTAACCCTGGTTATGTCCAAAACTTAAAAAGGATCATATGAGTCATCTTGTATAACCTTAATATTAATTTTAAAATAAATTTGAATAATAGATAACAGTAATAGAGTGAGATATAATTATTTTTTTAAAAAACAATTCATAAGAAAAATTTTAAAAATAATTTACAGTCCATCAAATGAACTTTAAAGATTAAATTGGAATCAAATCGGACAATGCTATAATGATTAGTTGTTCTATTTTCTTAACCCTGGTTATGTCCAAAACTTAAAAAGGATCATATGAGTCATCTTGTATAACCTTAATATTAATTTTAAAATAAATTTGAATAATAGATAACAGTAATAGAGTGAGATATAATTATTTTTTTAAAAAACAATTCATAAGAAAAATTTTAAAAATAATTTACAGTCCATCAAATGAACTTCAAAGATTAAATTGGAATCAAATCGGACAATGCTATAATGATTAATTGTTCTATTTTCTTAACCCTGGTTGTGTCCAAAACTTAAAAAGGATCATATGTCATCTTGTATAACCTAAATATTAATTTTAAAATAAATTTGAATAATAGATAACAGTAATAGAGTAAAATATAATTATTTTTTTCACAAAACAATTCATAAGAAAAATTTTAAAAATAATTTACAGTACATCTAATGATCTTCAAAGATTAAATTGGAATCAAATCGGACAATGCTATAATGATTAATTGTTCTATTTTCTGAACCCTGGTTATGTCCAAAACTTAAAAAGGATCATTTGAGTCATCTTGTATAACCTAAATATTAATTTTAAAATAAATTTGAATAATAGATAACCGTAATTGAGTGAGATATGACTATTATTTTTAAACACACTACATCAAAATATTTTTAAAAGTCATTTAGGGTTAATCAAATTATATCTAAAAATTAAATTAAAATTAAAACGGAACAATCTTTAACGCTATTAGTTATATTTTCTTAATTCTGGTTGTGTTCAAACCGTAAAAAGCATCATTTGGCTCTCTTATATATGCGAAATAGTAAATTTAAATTCTATTCGAATAATAGATAACAGTAATGGAGTGAGATATAATTATTTTTTTTAAAAAACAATTCATAAGAAACATTTTAAAAATAATTTACAATACATCTAATGATCTTCAAAGATTAAATTGGAATCAAATCGGACAATGCTATAATGATTAATTGTTCTATTTTCTTAACCCTGGTTATGTCCAAAACTTAAAAAGGATCATTTGAGTCATCTTGTATAACCTAAATATTAATTTTAAAATAAATTTTAATAATAGAAAACCGTAATTCAGTGAGATATGACTATTTTTTTTAAACACAATACATCAAAATATTTTTAAAAGTCATTTAGGGTTAATCAAATTATATCTAAAAATTAAATTAAAATTAAAACGGAACAATCTTTAACGCTATTAGTTATTATATTTTCTTAATTCTGGTTGTGTTCAAACCGTAAAAAACATCATTTGGATATTTTGTATATGCGTAATAGTAAATTTAAATTCTATTCGAATTATAGATAACAGTAATAGAGTGAGATATAATTATTTTTTTAAAAAACAATTCATAAGAAAAATTTTAAAAATAATTTACAGTCCATTAAATGAACTTCAAAGATTAAATTGGAATCAAATCGGACAATGCTATAAAAATTAATTGTTGTATTTTCTTAAATCTGGTTATGTCCAAAACTTAAAAAGGATCATATGAGTCATCTTGAATAACCTAAATATTAATTTTAAAATAAATTTGAATAATAGAGTGAGATATAATTATTTTTTTAAAAAACAATTCATAAGAAAAATTTTAAAAATAATTTACAGTACATCTAATGATCTTCAAAGATTAAATTGGAATCAAATCGGACAATGCTATAATGATTAATTGTTCTATTTTCTGAACCCTGGTTATGTCCAAAACTTAAAAAGGATCATTTGAGTCATCTTGTATAACCTAAATATTAATTTTAAAATAAATTTGAATAATAGATAACCGTAATTGAGTGAGATATGACTATTATTTTTAAACACACTACATCAAAATATTTTTAAAAGTCATTTAGGGTTAATCAAATTATATCTAAAAATTAAATTAAAATTAAAACGGAACAATCTTTAACGCTATTAGTTATATTTTCTTAATTCTGGTTGTGTTCAAACCGTAAAAAGCATCATTTGGCTCTCTTATATATGCGAAATAGTAAATTTAAATTCTATTCGAATAATAGATAACAGTAATGGAGTGAGATATAATTATTTTTTTTAAAAAACAATTCATAAGAAACATTTTAAAAATAATTTACAATACATCTAATGATCTTCAAAGATTATATTGGAATCAAATCGGACAATGCTATAATGATTAATTGTTCTATTTTCTTAACCCTGGTTATGTCCAAAACTTAAAAAGGATCATTTGAGTCATCTTGTATAACCTAAATATTAATTTTAAAATAAATTTTAATAATAGAAAACCGTAATTCAGTGAGATATGACTATTTTTTTTAAACACAATACATCAAAATATTTTTAAAAGTCATTTTGGGTTAATCAAATTATATCTAAAAATTAAATTAAAATTAAAACGGAACAATCTTTAACGCTATTAGTTATTATATTTTCTTAATTCTGGTTGTGTTCAAACCGTAAAAAACATCATTTGGATATTTTGTATATGCGTAATAGTAAATTTAAATTCTATTCGAATTATAGATAACAGTAATAGAGTGAGATATAATTATTTTTTTAAAAAACAATTCATAAGAAAAATTTTAAAAATAATTTACAGTCCATTAAATGAACTTCAAAGATTAAATTGGAATCAAATCGGACAATGCTATAAAAATTAATTGTTGTATTTTCTTAAATCTGGTTATGTCCAAAACTTAAAAAGGATCATATGAGTCATCTTGAATAACCTAAATATTAATTTTAAAATAAATTTGAATAATAGAGTGAGATATAATTATTTTTTTAAAAAACAATTCATAAGAAAAATTTTAAAAATAATTTACAGTCCATCAAATGAACTTCAAAGATTAAATTGAAATCAAATCGGACAATGCTATAATGATTAATTGTTCTATTTTCTTAACCCTGGTTATGTCCAAAACTTAAATAGGATCATTTGAGTCATCTTGTATAACCTAAATATTAATTTTAAAATAAATTTGAATAATAGATAACCGTAATTGAGTGAGATATGACTATTCTTTTTAAACACAATACATCAAAATATTTTTAAAAGTCATTTAGGGTTAATCAAATTATATCTAAAAATTAAATTAAAATTAAAACGAAACAATCTTTAACGCTATTAGTTATATTTTCTTAATTCTGGTTGTGTTCAAACCGTAAAAAACATCATTTGGATATTTTGTATATGCGTAATAGTAAATTTAAATTCTATTCGAATAATAGATAACAGTAATGGAGTGAGATATAATTATTTTTTTTAAAAAACAATTCATAACAAACATTTTAAAAATAATTTACAATACATCTAATGATCTTCAAAGATTAAATTGGAATCAAATCGGACAATGCTATAATGATTAATTGTTCTATTTTCTTAACCCTGGTTATGTCCAAAACTTAAAAAGGATCATTTGAGTCATCTTGTATAACCTAAATATTAATTTTAAAATAAATTTTAATAATAGAAAACCGTAATTCAGTGAGATATGACTATTTTTTTTAAACACAATACATCAAAATATTTTTAAAAGTCTATTAGGGTTAATCAAATTATATCTAAAAATTAAATTAAAATTAAAACGGAACAATCTTTAACGCTATTTGTTATTATATTTTCTTAATTCTGGTTGTGTTCAAACCGTAAAAAACATCATTTGGATATTTTGTATATGCGTAATAGTAAATTTAAATTCTATTCGAATTATAGATAACAGTAATAGAGTGAGATATAATTATTTTTTTAAAAAACAATTCATAAGAAAAATTTTAAAAATAATTTACAGTCCATTAAATGAACTTCAAAGATTAAATTGGAATCAAATCGGACAATGCTATAATGATTAATTGTTGTATTTTCTTAAATCTGGTTATGTCCAAAACTTAAAAAGGATCATATGAGTCATCTTGAATAACCTAAATATTAATTTTAAAATAAATTTGAATAATAGAGTGAGTTATAATTATTTTTTTAAAAAACAATTCATAAGAAAAATTTTAAAAATAATTTACAGTCCATCTAATGATCTTCAAAGATTAAATTGGAATCAAATCGGACAATGCTATAATGATTAATTGTTCTATTTTCTTAACCCTGGTTATGTCCAAAACTTAAAAAGGATCAATTGACTCATCTTGTATAACCTAAATATTAATTTTAAAATAAATTTGAATAATAGATAACCGTAATTGAGTGAGATATAATTATGTTTTTAAAAAACAATTCATAAGAAAAATTTTAAAAATAATTTACAGTACATCAAATGAACTTCAAAAATTAATTGGAATCAAATCGGACAATGCTATAATGATTATTTGTTTTATTTTCTTAACCCTGGTTATGTCCAAAACTTAAAAAGGATCAATTGAGTCATCTTGTATAACCTAAATATTATTTTAAAATAAATTTGAATAATAGATAACCGTAATTGAGTGAGATATGACTATTTTTTTAAAACATAATACATAAAATTATTTTTAAAAATTATTTAGGGTTAATCAAATTATATCTAAAAATTTTATTAAAATTAAATCGGAACAATCGCCAACGCTATTAGTTATTACATTTTCTTAACTCTGGTTGTGTTCAAACCGCAAAAAACATCATTTGGCTGTCTTGTATATGCCAAATAGTAAATTTAAATTATATTCGAATAATAGATATTAGTAATAGTGTGAGATATAATTATTTTTTTAGAAAACAATTCATAAGAAAAATTTTAAAAATAATTTACAGTCCATCAAATGAACTTCAAAGATTAAATTGGAATCAAATCGGACAATGCTATAATGATTAATTGTTCTATTTTCTTAACCCTGGTTATGTCCAAAACTTAAATAGGATCATTTGAGTCATCTTGTATAACCTAAATATTAATTTTAAAATAAATTTGAATAATAGATAACCGTAATTGAGTGAGATATGACTATTCTTTTTAAACACAATACATCAAAATATTTTTAAAAGTCATTTAGGGTTAATCAAATTATATCTAAAAATTAAATTAAAATTAAAACGGAACAATCTTTAACGCTATTAGTTATATTTTCTTAATTCTGGTTGTGTTCAAACCGTAAAAAGCATCATTTGGCTCTCTTATATATGCAAAATAATAAATTTAAATTTTATTCGAATAATAGATAACAGTAATAGAGTGAGATATAATTATTTTTTTTTAAAAACACTTTATAAGAAACATTTTAAAAATAATTTACAGTACATCTAATGATCTTCAAAGATTAAATTGGAATCAAATCGGACAATGCTATAATGATTAATTGTTCTATTTTCTTAACCCTGGTTATGTCCAAAACTTAAAAAGGATCATTTGAGTCATCTTGTATAACCTAAATATTAATTTTAAAATAAATTTTAATAATAGATAACCGTAATTCAGTGAGATATGACTATTTTTTTTAAACACAATACATCAAAATATTTTCAAAAGTCATTTAGGGTTAATCAAATTATATCTAAAAATTAAATTAAAATTAAAACGGAACAATCTTTAACGCTATTAGTTATTATATTTTCTTAATTCTGGTTGTGTTCAAACCGTAAAAAACATCATTTGGCTATTTTGTATATGCGTAATAGTAAATTTAAATTCTATTCGAATAATAGATAACAGTAATAGAGTGAGATATAATTATTTTTTTAAAAAACAATTCATAAGAAAAATTTTAAAAATAATTTACAGTCCATTAAATGAACTTCAAAGATTAAATTGGAATCAAATCGGACAATGCTATAATGATTAATTGTTGTATTTTCTTAAATCTGGTTATGTCCAAAACTTAAAAAGGATCATATGAGTCATCTTGAATAACCTAAATATTAATTTTAAAATAAATTTGAATAATAGAGTGAGTTATAATTATTTTTTTAAAAAACAATTCATAAGAAAAATTTTAAAAATAATTTACAGTCCATCTAATGATCTTCAAAGATTAAATTGGAATCAAATCGGACAATGCTATAATGATTAATTGTTCTACTTTCTTAACCCTGGTTATGTCCAAAATTAAAAAAGGATCAATTGAGTCATCTTGTATAACCTAAATATTAATTTTAAAATAAATTTGAATAATAGATAACCGTAATTGAGTGAGATATGACTATTTTTTTTAAAACATAATACATAAAATTATTTTTAAAAATTATTTAGGGTTAATGAAATTATATCTAAAAATTTAATTAAAATTAAATTGGAACAATCGCCAACGCTATTAGTTATTACATTTTCTTAACTCTGGTTGTGTTCAAACCGCAAAAAACATCATTTGGCTATCTTGATTCAATGATTAATTGTTCTATTTTCTTAACCCTGGTTATGTCCAAAACTTAAATAGGATTATTTGAGTCATCTTGTATAACCTAAATATTAATTTTAAAATAAATTTGAATAATATATAACCGTAATTGAGTGAGATATGACTATTTTTTTTAAACAAAATACATCAAAATATTTTTAAAAGTCATTTAGGGTTAATCAAATTATATCTAAAAATTAAATTAAATCGGAACAATCTTTAACGCTATCAGTTATTATATTTTCTTAATTCTGTTTGTGTTCAAACCGTAAAAAACATCATTTGGCTATCTTGTATATGCGAAATAGTAAATTTAAATTCTATTCGAATAATAGATAACAGTAATAGAGTGAGATATAATTATTTTTTTAAAAAACAATTCATAAGAAAAATTTTAAAAATAATTTACAGTACATCTAATGATCTTCAAAGATTAAATTGGAATCAAATCGGACAATGCTATAATGATTATTTGTTCTATTTTCTTAACCCTGGTTATGTCCAAAACTTAAAAAGGATCAATTGAGTCATCTTGTATAACCTAAATATTAATTTTAAAATAAATTTGAATAATAGATAACCGTAATTGAGTGAGATATGACTATTTTTTTAAAACATAATACATAAAATTATTTTTAAAAATTATTTAGGGTTAATCAAATTATATCTAAAAATTTAATTAAAATTAAATCGGAACAATCGCCAACGCTATCAGTTATTACATTTTCTTAACTCTGGTTGTGTTCAAACCGCAAAAAACATCATTTGGCTATCTTGTATATCCCAAATAGTAAATTTAAATTATATTCGAATAATAGATATTAGTAATAGTGTGAGATATAATTATTTTTTTAGAAAACAATTCATAAGAAAAATTTTAAAAATAATTTACAGTCCATCAAATGAACTTCAAAGATTAAATTGGAATCAAATCGGACAATGCTATAATGATTAATTGTTGTATTTTCTTAACCCTGGTTATCTCCAAAACTTAAAAAGGATCATATGAGTCATCTTGTATAACCTAAATATTAATTTTAAAATAAATTTGAATAATAGATAACAGTAATAGAGTGAGATATAATTATTTTTTTAAAAAACAATTCATAAGAAAAATTTTAAAAATAATTTACAGTCCATCAAATGAGCTTCAAAGATTAAATTGGAATCAAATTGGACAATGCTATAATGATTAATTGTTGTATTTTCTTAACCCTGGTTATCTCCAAAACTTAAAAAGGATCATATGAGTCATCTTGTATAACCTAAATATTAATTTTAAAATAAATTTGAATAATAGATAACAGTAATAGAGTGAGATATAATTATTTTTTTTAAAAAACAATTCATAAGAAAAATTTTAAAAATAATTTACAGTACATCTAATGATCTTCAAAGATTAAATTGGAATCAAATCGGACAATGCTATAATGATTAATTGTTCTATTTTCTTAACCCTGGTTATATCCAAAACTTAAAAAGGATCATTTGAGTCATCTTGTATAACCTAAATATTAATTTTAAAATAAATTTGAATAATAGATAACCGTAATTCAGTGAGATATGACTATTTTTTTTAAACACAATACATCAAAATATTTTTAAAAGTCATTTAGTGTTAATCAAATTATATCTAAAAATTAAATTAAAATTAAAACGGAACAATCTTTAACGCTATTAGTTATTATATTTTCTTAATTCTGGTTGTGTTCAAACCGTAAAAAGCATCATTTGGCTCTCTTGTATATGCGAAATAGTAAATTTAAATTCTATTCGAATAATAGATAACAGTAATAGAGTGAGATATAATTATTTTTTTAAAAAACAATTCATAAGAAAAATTTTAAAAATAATTTACAGTCCATCAAATGAATTTCAAAGATTAAATTGGAATCAAATCGGACAATGCTATAATGATTAGTTGTTCTATTTTCTTAACCCTGGTTATGTCCAAAAGTTAAAAAGGATCATATGAGTCATCTTGTATAACCTTAATATTTATTTTAAAATAAATTTAAATAATAGATAACAGTAATAGAGTGAGATATAATTATTTTTTTAAAAAACAATTCATAAGAAAAATTTTAAAAATAATTTACAGTCCATCAAATGAACTTTAAAGATTAAATTGGAATCAATTCGGACAATGCTATAATGAATAATTGTTCTATTTTTTTAACCCTGGTTATGTCCAAAACTGAAAAAGGATCATATGTCATCTTGTATAACCTAAATATTAATTTTAAAATAAATTTGAATAATAGATAACAGTAATAGAGTGAGATATAATTATTTTTTTCACAAAACAATTCATAGGAAAAATTTTAAAAATAATTTACAGTACATCTTGAATGATCTTCAAAGATTAAATTGGAATCAAATCGGACAATGCTATAATGATTAATTTTTCTATTTTCTGAACCCTGGTTATGTCCAAAACTTAAAAAGGATCATTTGAGTCATCTTGTATAACCTAAATATAAATTTTAAAATAAATATGAATAATAGATAACCGTAATTGAGTGAGATATGACTATTATTTTAAAACATAATACATAAAATAATTTTTTTAAATTATTTAGGGTTAATCAAATTATATCTAAAAATTAAATTAAAATTAAAACGGAACAATCTTTAACGCTATTAGTTATTACATTTTCTTAATTCTGGTTGTGTTTAAATCGTAAAAAGCATCATTTGGCTCTCTTGTATATGCGAAATAGTAAATTTAAATTCGATTCGAATAATAGATAACAGTAATAGAGTGAGATATAATTATTTTTTTAAAAAACAATTCATAAGAAAAATTTTAAAAATAATTTACAGTTCATTAAATGAACTTTAAAGATTAAATTGGAATGAAATCGGACAATGCTATAATGATTAGTTGTTCTATTTTCTTAACCCTGGTTATATCCAAAACTTAAAAAGGATCATATGAGTCATCTTGTATAACCTAAATATTAATTTTAAAATAAATTTGAATAATAGATAACAGTAATAGAGTGAGATATAATTATTTTTTTAAAAAACAATTCATAAGAAAAATTTTAAAAATAATTTACAGTCCATCAAATGAACTTTAAAGATTAAATTGGAATCAAATCGAACAATGCTATAATGATTAATTGTTCTATTTTCATAACCCTGTTTATGTCCAAAACTTAAAAAGGATCATATGAGTCATCTTGTATAACCTAAATATTAATTTTTTAATAAATTTGAATAATAGATAACAGTAATAGAGTGAGATATAATTATTTTTTTTAAAAAACAGTTCATAAGAAAAATTTTAAAAATAATTTACAGTACATCTAATGATCTTCAAAGATTAAATTGGAATCAAATCGGACAATGCTATAATGATTAATTGTTCTATTTTTTTAACCCTGGTTATGTCCAAAACTTAAAAAGGATCATTTGGGTCATCTTGTGTATTCTAAATATTAATTTTAAATTATATTTGAATAAAAGATAACCGTAATTGAGTGAGATATGACTATTTTTTTTTAAACATAATACATAAAACTATTCTTAAAAATCATTTAGGGTTAATCAAATTAAATCTAAAAATTGAAATAAAATTAAATCGGAACAATCGCCAACCCTATTAGTTATTACATTTTCTTAACTCTGGTTGTGTTCAAATCGTAAAAAACATCATTTGGCTATCTTGTATATGCGTAATAGTGAATTTAAGTTCTATTCGAATAATAGATAACAGTAATAGAGTGAGATATAATTATTTTTTTTTTTTAAATTCATAAAAATTTTAAAAATAATTTACAGTACATCAAATGAACTTCAAAGATTAAATTGGAATGAAATCGGACAATGCTATAATGATTAGTTGTTCTATTTTCTTAACCCTGGTTATGTCCAAAACTTAAAAAGGATCATATGAGTCATCTTGTATAACCTAAATATTAATTTTAAAATAAATTTGAATAATAGATAACAGTAATAGAGTGAGATATAATTATTTTTTTCACAAAACAATTCATAAGAAAAATTTTAAAAATAATTTACAGTACATCTTGAATGATCTTCAAAGATTAAATTGGAATCAAATCGGACAATGCTATAATGATTAATTTTTCTATTTTCTGAACCCTGGTTATATCCAAAACTTAAAAAGGATCATTTGAGTCATCTTGTATAACCTAAATATAAATTTTAAAATAAATATGAATAATAGATAACCGTAATTGAGTGAGATATGACCATTATTTTAAAACATAATACATAAAATAATTTTTTTAAATTATTTAGGGTTAATCAAATTATATCTAAAAATTTAATTAAAATTAAATCGGAACAATCGCCAACGCTATTAGTTATTACATTTTCTTAACTCTAGTTGTGTTCAAACCGCAAAAAACATCATTTGGCTGTCTTGTATATGCCAAATACTAAATTTAAATTATATTCGAATAATAGATATTAGTAATAGAGTGAGATATAATTTTTTTTTAGAAAACAATTCATAAGAAAAATTTTAAAAATAATTTGCAGTCCATCAAATAAACTTTAAAGATTAAATTGAAATCAAATCGGACAATGCCATAATGATTAATTGTTTTATTTTCTTAACCCTGGTTATGTCCAAAACTTAAATAGGATCATTTGAGTCATCTTGTATAACCTAAACATTAATTTTAAAATAAATTTGAATAATAGATAACCGCAATTGAGTGAGATATGACTATTCTTTTTAAACACAATACATCAAAATATTTTTAAAAGACATTTAGGGTAATTATTTTTTTAAAAAATAATTCATAAGAAGAATTTTAAAAATAATATACAGTCCATCAAATGAACTTCAAAGATTAAATTGGATTCAAATCGGACAATGCAATAATGATTAATTGTTCTATTTTCTTAACCCTGGTTAGAATAATAGATAATTGAGTGAGATATGACTATTTTTTTAAAACATAATACATAAAACTATTCTTAAAAATCATTTAGGGTTAATCAAATTATATCTAAAAATTGAATTAAAATTAAATCGGAACAATCGCCAACCCTATTAGTTATTACATTTTCTTAACTCTGGATGTGTTCAAACCGCAAAAAACATCATTTGGCTATCTTGTATATGCGAAATAGTTAATTTAAATTATATTCTAATAATAGATATTAGTAATAGAGTGAGATATAATTATTTTTTTAAAAAACAATTTATAAGAAAAATTTTAAAAATAATTTACAGTACATCAAAATGAACTTCAAAAATTAAATTGGAATCAAATCGGACAATGCTATAATGATTATTTGTTCTATTTTCTTAACCCTGGTTATGTCCAAAACTTAAAAAGTATCAATTGAGTCATCTTGTATAACCTAAATATTAATTTTAAAATAAATTTGAATAATAGATAACCGTAATTGAGTGAGATATGACTATTTTTTTAAAATATAATACATAAAATTATTTTTAAAAATTATTTAGGGTTAATGAAATTATATCTAAAAATTTAATTAAAATTAAATTGGAACAATCGCCAACGCTATTAGTTATTACATTTTCTTAACTCTGGTTGTGTTCAAACCGCAAAAAACATCATTTGGCTATCTTGTATATGCGAAATAGTATATTTAAATTAAATTCGAATAATAGATATTAGTAATAGAGTGAGATATAATTATTTTTTTAGAAAACAATTCATAGAAAAAATTTTAAAAATAATTTACAGTCCATCAAATGAACTTCAAAGATTAAATTGAAATCAAATCGGATAATGCTATAATGATTATTTGTTCTATTTTCTTAACCCTGGTTATGTCCAAAACTTAAAAAGGATCAATTGAGTCATCTTGTATAACCTAAATATTAATTTTAAAATAAATTTGAATAATAGATAACCGTAATTGAGTGAGATATGACTATTTTTTTAAAACATAATACATAAAATTATTTTTAAAAATTATTTAGGGTTAATGAAATTATATCTAAAAATTTAATTAAAATTAAATTGGAACAATCTTTAACGCTATTAGTTATTATATTTTCTTAATTCTGGTTGTGTTTAAACCGTAAAAAACATCATTTCGCTCTCTTGTATATGCGAAATAGTAAATTTAAATTCTATTCGAATAATAGTAATAAAGAATAATAACAGTAATAAAGTGAGATATAATTATTTTTTAAAAAAACAATTCATAAGATAAATTTTAAAAATAATTTACAGTCCATCTAATGATCTTCAAAGATTAAATTGGAATCAAATCGGACAATGCTATAATGAATAATTGTTCTATTTTCTTAACCCTGGTTATGTCCAAAACTTAAAAAAGATCATATGAGTCATCTTGTATAACCTAAATATTAATTTTAAAATAAATTTGAATAATAGATAACAGTAATAGAGTGAGATATAATTATTTTTTTTAAAAAACAATTCATAAGAAAAATTTTAAAAATAATTTACAGGACATCTAATGATCTTCAAAGATTAAATTGGAATCAAATCGGACAATGCTATAATGATTAATTGTTCTATTTTCTTAACCCTGGTTATGTCCAAAACTTAAAAAGGATCATTTGAGTCATCTTGTATAACCTAAATATTAATTTTAAAATAAATTTGAATAATAGATAACCGTAATTCAGTGAGATATGACTATTTTTTTTAAACACAATACATCAAAATATTTTTAAAAGTCATTTAGGGTTAATCAAATTATATCTAAAAATTAAATTAAAATTAAAACGGAACAATCTTTAACGCTATTAGTTATTATATTTTCTTAATTCTGGTTGTGTTCAAACCGTAAAAAACATAATTTGGCTATTTTGTATATGCGTAATAGTAAATTTAAATTCTATTCGAATAATAGATAACAGTAATAGACTGAGATATAATTATTTTTTTAAAAAATAATTCATAAGAAAAATTTTAAAAATAATTTACAGTCCATTAAATGAACTTCAAAGATTAAATTGGAATCAAATCGGACAATGCTATAATGATTAATTGTTCTATTTTCTAAACCCTGGTTATGTCCAAAACTTAAAAAGGATCATTTGAGTCATCTTGTATAACCTAAATATAAATTTTAAAATAAATATGAATAATAGATAACCGTAATTGAGTGAGATATGACTATTATTTTAAAACATAATACATAAAATTATTTTTTTAAATTATTTAGGGTTAATCAAATTATATCTAAAAATTTAATTAAAATTAAATCGGAACAATCGCCAACGCTATTAGTTATTACATTTTCTTAACTCTGGTTGTGTTCAAACCGCAAAAAACATCATTTGGCTGTCTTGTATATGCCAAATACTAAATTTAAATTATATTCGAATAATAGATATTAGTAATAGAGTGAGATATAATTATTTTTTTAGAAAACAATTCATAAGAAAAATTTTAAAAATAATTTACAGTCCATCAAATGAACTTCAAAGATTAAATTGAGATCAAATCGGACAATGCTATAATGATTAATTGTTCTATTTTCTTAACCCTGGTTATGTCCAAAACTTAAATACGATCATTTGAGTCATCTTGTATAACCTAAATATTAATTTTAAAATAAATTTGAATAATAGATAACCGTAATTGAGTGAGATATGACTATTCTTTTTAAACACAATACATCAAAATATTTTTAAAAGTCATTTAGGGTTAATCAAATTATATCTAAAAATTAAAACGGAACAATCTTTAACGCTTTTAGTTATTATATTTTCTTAATTCTGGTTGTGTTCAAACCGTAAAAAGCATCATTTGGCTCTCTTATATATGCGAAATAGTAAATTTAAATTCTATTCGAATAATAGATATTAGTAATAGAGTGAGATATAATTATTTTTTTAGAAAACAATTCATAAGAAAAATTTTAAAAATAATTTACAGTCCATCAAATGAACTTCAAAAATTAAATTGAAATCAAATCGGATAATGCTGTAATGATTAATTGTTCTATTTTCTTAACCCTGGGTATGTCCAAAACTTAAATAGGATCATTTGAGTCATCTTGTATAACCAAAATATTAATTTTAAAATAAATTTGAATAATAGATAAATGTAATTCAGTGAGATATAACTATTTTTTTTAAACACAATACATCAAAATATTTTTAAAAGTTATTTAGGGTTAAACAAATTATATCTAAAAATTAAATTAAAATTAAAACGGAACAATCTTTAACGCTATTAGTTATTATATTTTCTTAATTCTGGTTGTGTTCAAACCGTAAAAGGCATCATTTGGCTCTCTTGTATATGCGAAATAGTAAATTTAAATTCTATTCGAATAATAGATATTAGTAATAGAGTGAGATATAATTATTTTTTTAGAAAACAATTCATAAGAAAAATTTTAAAAAAAATTTACAGTCCATCAAATGAACTTCAAAGATTAAATTGGAATCAAATCGGATAATGCTATAATAATTAATTGTTCTATTTTCTTAACCCTGGTTATGTCCAAAACTTAAATAGGATCATTTGAGTCATCTTGTATAACCTAAATATTAATTTTAAAATAAATTTGAATAATAGATAACCGTAATTCAGTGAGATATAACTATTTTTTTTAAACACAATACATCAAAATATTTTTAAAAGTCATTTAGGGTTAAACAAATTATATCTAAAAATTGAATTAAAATTAAATCGGAGCAATCGCCAACCCTATTAGTTATTACATTTTCTTAACTCTGGTTGTGTTCAAACCGCAAAAAACATCATTTGGCTATCTTGTATATGCGAAATAGTAAATTTAAATTATATTCGAATAATAGATATTAGTAATAGAGTGAGATATAATTATTTTTTTAGAAAACAATTCATAAGAAAAATTTTAAAAATAATTTACAGTCCATCAAATGAACTTCAAAGATTAAATTGAAATCAAATCGGTTATGTCCAAAACTTAAAAAGGATCATTTGTGTCATCTTGGATAACCTAAATATTCATTTTAAAATAAATTTGAATAATAGATAATCGTAATTGAGTGAGATATGACTATTTTTTTAAAACACAATACATAAAAATATATTTAAAAATCATTTAGAGTTAATCAAATTATATCTAAAAATTAAATCGAAACAATCGTTAACGCTATTAGTTATTACCTTTTCTTAACTCTGGTTGTGTTTAAACCGTAAAAAAGATCATTTGGCTATCTTGTATATGCGAAATCGTAAATTTAAATTATATTCGAATATTAGATAACACTAATAGAGTGAGATAATTATTTTTTTAAAAAACAATTCATAAGAAAAATTTAAAAAATAATTTACAGTACATTAAATGAACTTCAAAAATTAAATAGGAATCAAATCGGACAATGCTATAATGATTAATTGTTCTATTTTCTTAACCCTTGTTATGTCCAAAACTTAAAAAGGATCATTTGGGTCATCTTGTATAACCTAAATATTCATTTTAAAATAAATTTGAATAATAGATAACCGTAATTGAGTGAGATATGACTATTTTTTTAAAACACAATACATCAAAATATTTTTAAAAATCATTTAGGGTTAATCAAATTATATCTAAAAATTAAATCGGAACAATCGTTAACGCTATTAGTTATTACATTTTCTTAACTCTGGTTGTGTTCAAACCATAAAAAACATCATTTGGCTATTTTGTATATGCGTAATAGTAAATTTAAATTCTATTCGAATAATAGATAACAGTAATAGAGTGAGATATAATTATTTTTTTGAAAAACAATTCATAAGAAAAATTTAAAAAATAATTTGCAGTCCATCAAATAAACTTTAAAGATTAAATTGAAATCAAATCGGACAATGCCATAATGATTAATTGTTTTATTTTCTTAACCCTGGTTATGTCCAAAACTTAAATAGGATCATTTGAGTCATCTTGTATAACCTAAACATTAATTTTAAAATAAATTTGAATAATAGATAACCGCAATTGAGTGAGATATGACTATTCTTTTTAAACACAATACATCAAAATATTTTTAAAAGACATTTAGGGTAATTATTTTTTTAAAAAATAATTCATAAGAAGAATTTTAAAAATAATATACAGTCCATCAAATGAACTTCAAAGATTAAATTGGATTCAAATCGGACAATGCAATAATGATTAATTGTTCTATTTTCTTAACCCTGGTTAGAATAATAGATAATTGAGTGAGATATGACTATTTTTTTTAAACACAATACATAAAATTATTTTTAAAAATTATTTAGGGTTAATGAAATTATATCTAAAAATTTAATTAAAATTAAATTGGAACAATCGCCAACGCTATTAGTTATTACATTTTTTTAACTCTGGTTGTGTTCAAACCGCAAAAAACATCATTTGGCTATCTTGTATATGCGAAATAGTTAATTTAAATTATATTCTAATAATAGATATTAGTAATAGAGTGAGATATAATTATTTTTTTAGAAAACAATTCATAGGAAAAATTTTAAAAATAATTTACACTCCATCAAATGAACTTCAAAGATTAAATTGAAATCAAATCGGATAATCCTATAATGATTAATTGTTCTATTTTCTTAACCCTGGTTATGTCCAAAGCTTAAAAAGGATCAATTGAGTCATCTTGTATAACCTAAATATTAATTTTAAAATAAATTTGAATAATAGATTACCGTAATTGAGTGAGATATGACTATTTTTTTAAAACATAATACATAAAACTATTCTTAAAAATCATTTAGGGTTAATCAAATTATATCTAAAAATTGAATTAAAATTAAATCGGAACAATCGCCAACCCTATTAGTTATTACATTTTCTTAACTCTGGATGTGTTCAAACCGCAAAAAACATCATTTGGCTATCTTGTATATGCGAAATAGTTAATTTAAATTATATTCTAATAATAGATATTAGTAATAGAGTGAGATATAATTATTTTTTTAAAAAACAATTCATAAGAAAAATTTTAAAAATAATTTACAGTACATCAAAATGAACTTCAAAAATTAAATTGGAATCAAATCGGACAATGCTATAATGATTATTTGTTCTATTTTCTTAACCCTGGTTATGTCCAAAACTTAAAAAGGATCAATTGAGTCATCTTGTATAACCTAAATATTAATTTTAAAATAAATTTGAATAATAGATAACCGTAATTGAGTGAGATATGACTATTTTTTTAAAATATAATACATAAAATTATTTTTAAAAATTATTTAGGGTTAATGAAATTATATCTAAAAATTTAATTAAAATTAAATTGGAACAATCGCCAACGCTATTAGTTATTACATTTTCTTAACTCTGGTTGTGTTCAAACCGCAAAAAACATCATTTGGCTATCTTGTATATGCGAAATAGTATATTTAAATTAAATTCGAATAATAGATATTAGTAATAGAGTGAGATATAATTATTTTTTTAGAAAACAATTCATAGAAAAAATTTTAAAAATAATTTACAGTCCATCAAATGAACTTCAAAGATTAAATTGAAATCAAATCGGATAATGCTATAATGATTATTTGTTCTATTTTCTTAACCCTGGTTATGTCCAAAACTTAAAAAGGATCAATTGAGTCATCTTGTATAACCTAAATATTAATTTTAAAATAAATTTGAATAATAGATAACCGTAATTGAGTGAGATATGACTATTTTTTTAAAACATAATACATAAAATTATTTTTAAAAATTATTTAGGGTTAATGAAATTATATCTAAAAATTTAATTAAAATTAAATTGGAACAATCTTTAACGCTATTAGTTATTATATTTTCTTAATTCTGGTTGTGTTTAAACCGTAAAAAACATCATTTCGCTCTCTTGTATATGCGAAATAGTAAATTTAAATTCTATTCGAATAATAGTAATAAAGAATAATAACAGTAATAAAGTGAGATATAATTATTTTTTAAAAAAACAATTCATAAGATAAATTTTAAAAATAATTTACAGTCCATCTAATGATCTTCAAAGATTAAATTGGAATCAAATCGGACAATGCTATAATGATTAATTGTTCTATTTTCTTAACCCTGGTTATGTCCAAAACTTAAAAAAGATCATATGAGTCATCTTGTATAACCTAAATATTAATTTTAAAATAAATTTGAATAATAGATAACAGTAATAGAGTGAGATATAATTATTTTTTTTAAAAAACAATTCATAAGAAAAATTTTAAAAATAATTTACAGGACATCTAATGATCTTCAAAGATTAAATTGGAATCAAATCGGACAATGCTATAATGATTAATTGTTCTATTTTCTTAACCCTGGTTATGTCCAAAACTTAAAAAGGATCATTTGAGTCATCTTGTATAACCTAAATATTAATTTTAAAATAAATTTGAATAATAGATAACCGTAATTCAGTGAGATATGACTATTTTTTTTAAACACAATACATCAAAATATTTTTAAAAGTCATTTAGGGTTAATCAAATTATATCTAAAAATTAAATTAAAATTAAAACGGAACAATCTTTAACGCTATTAGTTATTATATTTTCTTAATTCTGGTTGTGTTCAAACCGTAAAAAACATCATTTGGCTATTTTGTATATGCGTAATAGTAAATCTAAATTCTATTCGAATAATAGATAACAGTAATAGACTGAGATATAATTATTTTTTTAAAAAATAATTCATAAGAAAAATTTTAAAAATAATTTACAGTCTATTAAATGAACTTCAAAGATTAAATTGGAATCAAATCGGACAATGCTATAATGATTAATTGTTCTATTTTCTAAACCCTGGTTATGTCCAAAACTTAAAAAGGATCATTTGAGTCATCTTGTATAACCTAAATATAAATTTTAAAATAAATATGAATAATAGATAACCGTAATTGAGTGAGATATGACTATTATTTTAAAACATAATACATAAAATTATTTTTTTAAATTATTTAGGGTTAATCAAATTATATCTAAAAATTTAATTAAAATTAAATCGGAACAATCGCCAACGCTATTAGTTATTACATTTTCTTAACTCTGGTTGGGTTCAAACCGCAAAAAACATCATTTGGCTGTCTTGTATATGCCAAATACTAAATTTAAATTATATTCGAATAATAGATATTAGTAATAGAGTGAGATATAATTATTTTTTTAGAAAACAATTCATAAGAAAAATTTTAAAAATAATTTACAGTCCATCAAATGAACTTCAAAGATTAAATTGAAATCAAATCGGACAATGCTATAATGATTAATTGTTCTATTTTCTTAACCCTGGTTATGTCCAAAACTTAAATACGATCATTTGAGTCATCTTGTATAACCTAAATATTAATTGTAAAATAAATTTGAATAATAGATAACCGTAATTGAGTGAGATATGACTATTCTTTTTAAACACAATACATCAAAATATTTTTAAAAGTCATTTAGGGTTAATCAAATTATATCTAAAAATTAAAACGGAACAATCTTTAACGCTTTTAGTTATTATATTTTCTTAATTCTGGTTGTGTTCAAACCGTAAAAAGCATCATTTGGCTCTCTTATATATGCGAAATAGTAAATTTAAATTCTATTCGAATAATAGATATTAGTAATAGAGTGAGATATAATTATTTTTTTAGAAAACAATTCATAAGAAAAATTTTAAAAATAATTTACAGTCCATCAAATGAACTTCAAAAATTAAATTGAAATCAAATCGGATAATGCTGTAATGATTAATTGTTCTATTTTCTTAACCCTGGGTATGTCCAAAACTTAAATAGGATCATTTGAGTCATCTTGTATAACCAAAATATTAATTTTAAAATAAATTTGAATAATAGATAACCGTAATTCAGTGAGATATAACTATTTTTTTTAAACACAATACATCAAAATATTTTTAAAAGTTATTTAGGGTTAAACAAATTATATCTAAAAATTTAATTAAAATTAAAACGGAACAATCTTTAACGCTATTAGTTATTATATTTTCTTAATTCTGGTTGTGTTCAAACCGTAAAAGGCATCATTTGGCTCTCTTGTATATGCGAAATAGTAAATTTAAATTCTATTCGAATAATAGATATTAGTAATAGAGTGAGATATAATTATTTTTTTAGAAAACAATTCATAAGAAAAATTTTAAAAATAATTTACAGTCCATCAAATGAACTTCAAAGATTAAATTGGAATCAAATCGGATAATGCTATAATAATTAATTGTTCTATTTTCTTAACCCTGGTTATGTCCAAAACTTAAATAGGATCATTTGAGTCATCTTGTATAACCTAAATATTAATTTTAAAATAAATTTGAATAATAGATAACCGTAATTCAGTGAGATATAACTATTTTTTTTAAACACAATACATCAAAATATTTTTAAAAGTCATTTAGGGTTAAACAAATTATATCTAAAAATTGAATTAAAATTAAATCGGAGCAATCGCCAACCCTATTAGTTATTACATTTTCTTAACTCTGGTTGTGTTCAAACCGCAAAAAACATCATTTGGCTATCTTGTATATGCGAAATAGTAAATTTAAATTATATTCGAATAATAGATATTAGTAATAGAGTGAGATATAATTATTTTTTTAGAAAACAATTCATAAGAAAAATTTTAAAAATAATTTACAGTCCATCAAATGAACTTCAAAGATTAAATTGAAATCAAATCGGATAATGCAATAATGATTAATTGTTCTATTTTCTTAACCCTGGTTATGTCCAAAACTTAAAAAGGATCATTTGAGTCATATTGTATAACCTAAATATTAATTTTAAAATAAATTTGAATAACAGATAACCGTAATTGAGTGAGATATGACTATTTTTTTAAACCCAATACATCAAAATATTTTTAAAAATAATTTAGGGTTAATCAAATTATATCTAAAAATTAAATCGGAACAATCGTTAACGATCTTAGTTATTACGTTTTCTTAACTCTGGTTGTGTTCAAACCGAAAAAACATCATTTGGCTATTTTGTATATGCGAAATAGTTAATTTAAATTATATTCTAATAATAAATAACAGTAATAGAGTGAGATATAATTATTTTTTTTAAAAACAATTCATAAGAAAAATTTTAAAAATAATTTACAGTCCATCAAATGAACTTCAAAGATTAAATTGGAATCAAATCGGACAATGCTATAATGATTAATTGTTCTATTTTCTTACCCCTCGTTATGTCCAAACCTTAAAAAGGATCATATGAGTCATCTTGTATAACCTAAATATTAATTTTAAAATAAATTTAAATAATAATAGATAACAGTAATAGAGTGAGATATAATTATTTTTTTTAAAAAACAATTCATAAGAAAAATTTTAAAAATAATTTACAGTACATCTAATGATCTTCAAAGATTAAATTGGAATCAAATCGGACAATGCTATAATGATTAATTGTTCTATTTTCTTAACCCTGGTTATGTCCAAAACTTAAAAAGGATGATTTGAGTCATCTTGTATAACCTAAATATTAATTTTAAAATAAATTTGAATAATAGATAACCGTAATTCAGTGAGATATGACTATTTTTTTTAAACACAATACATCAAAATATTTTTAAAAGTCATTTAGGGTTAATCAAATTATGTCTAAAAATTAAATTAAAATTAAAACGGAACAATCTTTAACGCTATTAGTTAATATATTTTCTTAATTCTGGTTGTGTTCAAACCGTAAAAAACATCATTTGGCTATTTTGTATATGCGTAATAGTAAATTTAAATTCTATTCGAATAATAGATAACAGTAATAGAGTGAGATATAATTATTTTTTTGAAAAACAATTCATAAGAAAAATTTTAAAAATAATTTACAGTCCACTAAATGAACTTCAAAGATTAAATTGGAATCAAATCGGACAATGCTATAATGATTAATTGTTCTATTTTCTTAACCCTGGTTATGTCCAAAACTTAAAAAGGATCATATGAGTCATCTTGTATAACCTAAATATTAATTTTAAAATAAATTTGAATAATAGATAGCAGTAATAGAGTGATATAATTATTTTTTTAAAAAACAATTCATAAGAAAAATTTTAAAAATAATTTACAGTCCATCTAATGATCTTCAAAGATTAAATTGGAATCAAATTTGATAATGCTATAATGATTAATGTTCTATTTTCTTAACCCTGGTTATGTCCAAAACTTAAAAAGGATCATTTGTGTCATCTTGGATAACCTAAATATTCATTTTAAAATAAATTTGAATAATAGATAATCGTAATTGAGTGAGATATGACTATTTTTTTAAAACACAATACATCAAAATATTTTTAAAAATCATTTAGAGTTAATCAAATTATATCTAAAAATTAAATCGGAACAATCGTTAACGCTATTAGTTATTACCTTTTCTTAACTCTGGTTGTGTTTAAACCGTAAAAAAGATCATTTGGCTATCTTGTATATGCGAAATCGTAAATTTAAATTATATTCGAATAATAGATAACAGTAATAGAGTGAGATATAATTATTTTTTTGAAAAACAATTCATAAGAAAAATTTAAAAAATAATTTGCAGTCCATCAAATAAACTTTAAAGATTAAATTGAAATCAAATCGGACAATGCCATAATGATTAATTGTTTTATTTTCTTAACCCTGGTTATGTCCAAAACTTAAATAGGATCATTTGAGTCATCTTGTATAACCTAAACATTAATTTTAAAATAAATTTGAATAATAGATAACCGCAATTGAGTGAGATATGACTATTCTTTTTAAACACAATACATCAAAATATTTTTAAAAGACATTTAGGGTAATTATTTTTTTAAAAAATAATTCATAAGAAGAATTTTAAAAATAATATACAGTCCATCAAATGAACTTCAAAGATTAAATTGGATTCAAATCGGACAATGCAATAATGATTAATTGTTCTATTTTCTTAACCCTGGTTAGAATAATAGATAATTGAGTGAGATATGACTATTTTTTTTAAACACAATACATAAAATTATTTTTAAAAATTATTTAGGGTTAATGAAATTATATCTAAAAATTTAATTAAAATTAAATTGGAACAATCGCCAACGCTATTAGTTATTACATTTTTTTAACTCTGGTTGTGTTCAAACCGCAAAAAACATCATTTGGCTATCTTGTATATGCGAAATAGTTAATTTAAATTATATTCTAATAATAGATATTAGTAATAGAGTGAGATATAATTATTTTTTTAGAAAACAATTCATAGGAAAAATTTTAAAAATAATTTACACTCCATCAAATGAACTTCAAAGATTAAATTGAAATCAAATCGGATAATCCTATAATGATTAATTGTTCTATTTTCTTAACCCTGGTTATGTCCAAAGCTTAAAAAGGATCAATTGAGTCATCTTGTATAACCTAAATATTAATTTTAAAATAAATTTGAATAATAGATTACCGTAATTGAGTGAGATATGACTATTTTTTTAAAACATAATACATAAAACTATTCTTAAAAATCATTTAGGGTTAATCAAATTATATCTAAAAATTGAATTAAAATTAAATCGGAACAATCGCCAACCCTATTAGTTATTACATTTTCTTAACTCTGGATGTGTTCAAACCGCAAAAAACATCATTTGGCTATCTTGTATATGCGAAATAGTTAATTTAAATTATATTCTAATAATAGATATTAGTAATAGAGTGAGATATAATTATTTTTTTAAAAAACAATTCATAAGAAAAATTTTAAAAATAATTTACAGTACATCAAAATGAACTTCAAAAATTAAATTGGAATCAAATCGGACAATGCTATAATGATTATTTGTTCTATTTTCTTAACCCTGGTTATGTCCAAAACTTAAAAAGGATCAATTGAGTCATCTTGTATAACCTAAATATTAATTTTAAAATAAATTTGAATAATAGATAACCGTAATTGAGTGAGATATGACTATTTTTTTAAAATATAATACATAAAATTATTTTTAAAAATTATTTAGGGTTAATGAAATTATATCTAAAAATTTAATTAAAATTAAATTGGAACAATCGCCAACGCTATTAGTTATTACATTTTCTTAACTCTGGTTGTGTTCAAACCGCAAAAAACATCATTTGGCTATCTTGTATATGCGAAATAGTATATTTAAATTAAATTCGAATAATAGATATTAGTAATAGAGTGAGATATAATTATTTTTTTAGAAAACAATTCATAGAAAAAATTTTAAAAATAATTTACAGTCCATCAAATGAACTTCAAAGATTAAATTGAAATCAAATCGGATAATGCTATAATGATTATTTGTTCTATTTTCTTAACCCTGGTTATGTCCAAAACTTAAAAAGGATCAATTGAGTCATCTTGTATAACCTAAATATTAATTTTAAAATAAATTTGAATAATAGATAACCGTAATTGAGTGAGATATGACTATTTTTTTAAAACATAATACATAAAATTATTTTTAAAAATTATTTAGGGTTAATGAAATTATATCTAAAAATTTAATTAAAATTAAATTGGAACAATCTTTAACGCTATTAGTTATTATATTTTCTTAATTCTGGTTGTGTTTAAACCGTAAAAAACATCATTTCGCTCTCTTGTATATGCGAAATAGTAAATTTAAATTCTATTCGAATAATAGTAATAAAGAATAATAACAGTAATAAAGTGAGATATAATTATTTTTTAAAAAAACAATTCATAAGATAAATTTTAAAAATAATTTACAGTCCATCTAATGATCTTCAAAGATTAAATTGGAATCAAATCGGACAATGCTATAATGATTAATTGTTCTATTTTCTTAACCCTGGTTATGTCCAAAACTTAAAAAAGATCATATGAGTCATCTTGTATAACCTAAATATTAATTTTAAAATAAATTTGAATAATAGATAACAGTAATAGAGTGAGATATAATTATTTTTTTTAAAAAACAATTCATAAGAAAAATTTTAAAAATAATTTACAGGACATCTAATGATCTTCAAAGATTAAATTGGAATCAAATCGGACAATGCTATAATGATTAATTGTTCTATTTTCTTAACCCTGGTTATGTCCAAAACTTAAAAAGGATCATTTGAGTCATCTTGTATAACCTAAATATTAATTTTAAAATAAATTTGAATAATAGATAACCGTAATTCAGTGAGATATGACTATTTTTTTTAAACACAATACATCAAAATATTTTTAAAAGTCATTTAGGGTTAATCAAATTATATCTAAAAATTAAATTAAAATTAAAACGGAACAATCTTTAACGCTATTAGTTATTATATTTTCTTAATTCTGGTTGTGTTCAAACCGTAAAAAACATCATTTGGCTATTTTGTATATGCGTAATAGTAAATCTAAATTCTATTCGAATAATAGATAACAGTAATAGACTGAGATATAATTATTTTTTTAAAAAATAATTCATAAGAAAAATTTTAAAAATAATTTACAGTCTATTAAATGAACTTCAAAGATTAAATTGGAATCAAATCGGACAATGCTATAATGATTAATTGTTCTATTTTCTAAACCCTGGTTATGTCCAAAACTTAAAAAGGATCATTTGAGTCATCTTGTATAACCTAAATATAAATTTTAAAATAAATATGAATAATAGATAACCGTAATTGAGTGAGATATGACTATTATTTTAAAACATAATACATAAAATTATTTTTTTAAATTATTTAGGGTTAATCAAATTATATCTAAAAATTTAATTAAAATTAAATCGGAACAATCGCCAACGCTATTAGTTATTACATTTTCTTAACTCTGGTTGGGTTCAAACCGCAAAAAACATCATTTGGCTGTCTTGTATATGCCAAATACTAAATTTAAATTATATTCGAATAATAGATATTAGTAATAGAGTGAGATATAATTATTTTTTTAGAAAACAATTCATAAGAAAAATTTTAAAAATAATTTACAGTCCATCAAATGAACTTCAAAGATTAAATTGAAATCAAATCGGACAATGCTATAATGATTAATTGTTCTATTTTCTTAACCCTGGTTATGTCCAAAACTTAAATACGATCATTTGAGTCATCTTGTATAACCTAAATATTAATTGTAAAATAAATTTGAATAATAGATAACCGTAATTGAGTGAGATATGACTATTCTTTTTAAACACAATACATCAAAATATTTTTAAAAGTCATTTAGGGTTAATCAAATTATATCTAAAAATTAAAACGGAACAATCTTTAACGCTTTTAGTTATTATATTTTCTTAATTCTGGTTGTGTTCAAACCGTAAAAAGCATCATTTGGCTCTCTTATATATGCGAAATAGTAAATTTAAATTCTATTCGAATAATAGATATTAGTAATAGAGTGAGATATAATTATTTTTTTAGAAAACAATTCATAAGAAAAATTTTAAAAATAATTTACAGTCCATCAAATGAACTTCAAAAATTAAATTGAAATCAAATCGGATAATGCTGTAATGATTAATTGTTCTATTTTCTTAACCCTGGGTATGTCCAAAACTTAAATAGGATCATTTGAGTCATCTTGTATAACCAAAATATTAATTTTAAAATAAATTTGAATAATAGATAACCGTAATTCAGTGAGATATAACTATTTTTTTTAAACACAATACATCAAAATATTTTTAAAAGTTATTTAGGGTTAAACAAATTATATCTAAAAATTTAATTAAAATTAAAACGGAACAATCTTTAACGCTATTAGTTATTATATTTTCTTAATTCTGGTTGTGTTCAAACCGTAAAAGGCATCATTTGGCTCTCTTGTATATGCGAAATAGTAAATTTAAATTCTATTCGAATAATAGATATTAGTAATAGAGTGAGATATAATTATTTTTTTAGAAAACAATTCATAAGAAAAATTTTAAAAATAATTTACAGTCCATCAAATGAACTTCAAAGATTAAATTGGAATCAAATCGGATAATGCTATAATAATTAATTGTTCTATTTTCTTAACCCTGGTTATGTCCAAAACTTAAATAGGATCATTTGAGTCATCTTGTATAACCTAAATATTAATTTTAAAATAAATTTGAATAATAGATAACCGTAATTCAGTGAGATATAACTATTTTTTTTAAACACAATACATCAAAATATTTTTAAAAGTCATTTAGGGTTAAACAAATTATATCTAAAAATTGAATTAAAATTAAATCGGAGCAATCGCCAACCCTATTAGTTATTACATTTTCTTAACTCTGGTTGTGTTCAAACCGCAAAAAACATCATTTGGCTATCTTGTATATGCGAAATAGTAAATTTAAATTATATTCGAATAATAGATATTAGTAATAGAGTGAGATATAATTATTTTTTTAGAAAACAATTCATAAGAAAAATTTTAAAAATAATTTACAGTCCATCAAATGAACTTCAAAGATTAAATTGAAATCAAATCGGATAATGCAATAATGATTAATTGTTCTATTTTCTTAACCCTGGTTATGTCCAAAACTTAAAAAGGATCATTTGAGTCATATTGTATAACCTAAATATTAATTTTAAAATAAATTTGAATAACAGATAACCGTAATTGAGTGAGATATGACTATTTTTTTAAACCCAATACATCAAAATATTTTTAAAAATAATTTAGGGTTAATCAAATTATATCTAAAAATTAAATCGGAACAATCGTTAACGATCTTAGTTATTACGTTTTCTTAACTCTGGTTGTGTTCAAACCGAAAAAACATCATTTGGCTATTTTGTATATGCGAAATAGTTAATTTAAATTATATTCTAATAATAAATAACAGTAATAGAGTGAGATATAATTATTTTTTTTAAAAACAATTCATAAGAAAAATTTTAAAAATAATTTACAGTCCATCAAATGAACTTCAAAGATTAAATTGGAATCAAATCGGACAATGCTATAATGATTAATTGTTCTATTTTCTTACCCCTCGTTATGTCCAAACCTTAAAAAGGATCATATGAGTCATCTTGTATAACCTAAATATTAATTTTAAAATAAATTTAAATAATAATAGATAACAGTAATAGAGTGAGATATAATTATTTTTTTTAAAAAACAATTCATAAGAAAAATTTTAAAAATAATTTACAGTACATCTAATGATCTTCAAAGATTAAATTGGAATCAAATCGGACAATGCTATAATGATTAATTGTTCTATTTTCTTAACCCTGGTTATGTCCAAAACTTAAAAAGGATGATTTGAGTCATCTTGTATAACCTAAATATTAATTTTAAAATAAATTTGAATAATAGATAACCGTAATTCAGTGAGATATGACTATTTTTTTTAAACACAATACATCAAAATATTTTTAAAAGTCATTTAGGGTTAATCAAATTATGTCTAAAAATTAAATTAAAATTAAAACGGAACAATCTTTAACGCTATTAGTTAATATATTTTCTTAATTCTGGTTGTGTTCAAACCGTAAAAAACATCATTTGGCTATTTTGTATATGCGTAATAGTAAATTTAAATTCTATTCGAATAATAGATAACAGTAATAGAGTGAGATATAATTATTTTTTTGAAAAACAATTCATAAGAAAAATTTTAAAAATAATTTACAGTCCACTAAATGAACTTCAAAGATTAAATTGGAATCAAATCGGACAATGCTATAATGATTAATTGTTCTATTTTCTTAACCCTGGTTATGTCCAAAACTTAAAAAGGATCATATGAGTCATCTTGTATAACCTAAATATTAATTTTAAAATAAATTTGAATAATAGATAGCAGTAATAGAGTGATATAATTATTTTTTTAAAAAACAATTCATAAGAAAAATTTTAAAAATAATTTACAGTCCATCTAATGATCTTCAAAGATTAAATTGGAATCAAATTTGACAATGCTATAATGATTAATGTTCTATTTTCTTAACCCTGGTTATGTCCAAAACTTAAAAAGGATCATTTGTGTCATCTTGGATAACCTAAATATTCATTTTAAAATAAATTTGAATAATAGATAATCGTAATTGAGTGAGATATGACTATTTTTTTAAAACACAATACATCAAAATATTTTTAAAAATCATTTAGAGTTAATCAAATTATATCTAAAAATTAAATCGGAACAATCGTTAACGCTATTAGTTATTACCTTTTCTTAACTCTGGTTGTGTTTAAACCGTAAAAAAGATCATTTGGCTATCTTGTATATGCGAAATCGTAAATTTAAATTATATTCGAATATTAGATAACACTAATAGAGTGAGATAATTATTTTTTTAAAAAACAATTCATAAGAAAAATTAAAAAAATAATTTACAGTACATTAAATGAACTTCAAAAATTAAATAGGAATCAAATCGGACAATGCTATAATGATTAATTGTTCTATTTTCTTAACCCTTGTTATGTCCAAAACTTAAAAAGGATCATTTGGGTCATCTTGTATAACCTAAATATTCATTTTAAAATAAATTTGAATAATAGATAACCGTAATTGAGTGAGATATGACTATTTTTTTAAAACACAATACATCAAAATATTTTTAAAAATCATTTAGGGTTAATCAAATTATATCTAAAAATTAAATCGGAACAATCGTTAACGCTATTAGTTATTACATTTTCTTAACTCTGGTTGTGTTCAAACCATAAAAAACATCATTTGGCTATTTTGTATATGCGTAATAGTAAATATAAATTCTATTCGAATAATATATAACAGTAATAGAGTGAGATATAATTATTTTTTTGAAAAACAATTCATAAGAAAAATTTAAAAAATAATTTGCAGTCCATCAAATAAACTTTAAAGATTAAATTGAAATCAAATCGGACAATGCCATAATGATTAATTGTTTTATTTTCTTAACCCTGGTTATGTCCAAAACTTAAATAGGATCATTTGAGTTATCTTGTATAACCTAAACATTAATTTTAAAATAAATTTGAATAATAGATAACCGCAATTGAGTGAGATATGACTATTCTTTTTAAACACAATACATCAAAATATTTTTAAAAGACATTTAGGGTAATTATTTTTTTAAAAAATAATTCATAAGAAGAATTTTAAAAATAATATACAGTCCATCAAATGAACTTCAAAGATTAAATTGGATTCAAATCGGACAATGCAATAATGATTAATTGTTCTATTTTCTTAACCCTGGTTAGAATAATAGATAATTGAGTGAGATATGACTATTTTTTTTAAACACAATACATAAAATTATTTTTAAAAATTATTTAGGGTTAATGAAATTATATCTAAAAATTTAATTAAAATTAAATTGGAACAATCGCCAACGCTATTAGTTATTACATTTTTTTAACTCTGGTTGTGTTCAAACCGCAAAAAACATCATTTGGCTATCTTGTATATGCGAAATAGTTAATTTAAATTATATTCTAATAATAGATATTAGTAATAGAGTGAGATATAATTATTTTTTTAGAAAACAATTCATAGGAAAAATTTTAAAAATAATTTACACTCCATCAAATGAACTTCAAAGATTAAATTGAAATCAAATCGGATAATCCTATAATGATTAATTGTTCTATTTTCTTAACCCTGGTTATGTCCAAAGCTTAAAAAGGATCAATTGAGTCATCTTGTATAACCTAAATATTAATTTTAAAATAAATTTGAATAATAGATAACCGTAATTGAGTGAGATATGACTATTTTTTTAAAACATAATACATAAAACTATTCTTAAAAATCATTTAGGGTTAATCAAATTATATCTAAAAATTGAATTAAAATTAAATCGGAACAATCGCCAACCCTATTAGTTATTACATTTTCTTAACTCTGGATGTGTTCAAACCGCAAAAAACATCATTTGGCTATCTTGTATATGCGAAATAGTTAATTTAAATTATATTCTAATAATAGATATTAGTAATAGAGTGAGATATAATTATTTTTTTAAAAAACAATTCATAAGAAAAATTTTAAAAATAATTTACAGTACATCAAAATGAACTTCAAAAATTAAATTGGAATCAAATCGGACAATGCTATAATGATTATTTGTTCTATTTTCTTAACCCTGGTTATGTCCAAAACTTAAAAAGGATCAATTGAGTCATCTTGTATAACCTAAATATTAATTTTAAAATAAATTTGAATAACAGATAACCGTAATTGAGTGAGATATGTAGTAAATTTAAATTATATTCGAATAATAGATATTAGTAATAGAGTGAGATATAATTATTTTTTTAGAAAACAATTCATAAGAAGAATTTAAAAAATAATTTACAGTCCATCAATTGAACTTCAAAGATTAAATTGGATTCAAATCGGACAATGCAATAATGATTAATTGTTCTATTTTCTTAACCCTGGTTATGTCCAAAACTTAAAAAGGATCATTTGAGTCATATTGTATAACCTAAATATAAATTTTAAAATAAATTTGAATAATAGATAACCGTAATTGAGTGAGATATGACTATTTTTTTAAACACAATACATCAAAATATTTTTAAAAATCATTTAGGGTTAATCAAATTATTTCTAAAAATTAAATCGGAACAATCGTTAACGATCTTAGTTATTACGTTTTCTTAACTCTGGTTATGTTCAAATCGAAAAAACATCATTTGGCTATCTTGTATATGCGAAATAGTTAATTTAAATTATATTCTAATAATAGATAACAGTAATAGAGTGAGATATAATTATTTTTTTAAAAAACAATTCATAAGAAAAATTTTAAAAATAATTTACAGTCCATCAAATGAACTTCAAAGATTAAATTGAAATCAAATCGGACAATGCTATAATGATTAATTGTTCTATTTTCTTAACACTGGTTATGTCCAAAACTTAAAAAGGATCATATAAGTCATCTTGTATAACCTAAATATTAATTTTAAAATAAATTTGAATAATAGATAACAGTAATAGAGTAATATAATTATTTTTTTAAAAAACAATGCATAAGAAAAATTTTAAAAATAATTTACAGTCCATCTATTGATCTTTAAAGATTAAATTGGAATCAAATTAGACAATGCTATAATGATTAATTGTTCTATTTTCTTAACCCTGGTTATGTCCAAAACTTAAAAAGGATCATTTGGGTCATCTTGTATAACCTAAATATTCATTTTAAAATAAATTTGAATAATAGATAACCGTAATTGAGTGAGATATGACTATTTTTTTAAAACACAATACATCAAAATATTTTTAAAAATCATTTAGGGTTAATCAAATTATATCAAAAAATTAAATCGGAACAATCGTTAACGCTATTAGTTATTACATTTTCTTAACTCTGGTTGGGTTCAAACCATAAAAAACATCATTTGCCTATCTTGTATATGCAAAATAGTAAATTTAAATTATATTCGAATAATAGATAACAGTAATAGAGTGAGATATAATTATTTTTTTCAAAACAATTCATGAGAAAAATTTTAAAAATAATTTACAGTACATTAAATGAAGTTCAAAAATTAAATTGGAGTCAAATCGGACAATGCTATAATGATTAATTGTTCTATTTTCTTAACCCTTGTTTTGTCCAAAACTTAAAAAGGATCATTTGGGTCATCTTGTATAACCTAAATATTCATTTTAAAATAAATTTGAATAATAGATAACCGTAATTGAGTGAGATATGACTATTTCTTTTAAACACAATACATCAAAATATTTTTTAAAATCATTTAGGGTTAATAAAATTATATCTAAAAATTAAAACGGAACAATCGTTAACGCTATTAGTTATTACGGTTTCTTAACTCTGGTTGTGTTCAAACCGTAAAAAACTTCATTTGGCTATCTTGTATATGCGAAATAGTAAATTTAAATTAAATTCGATTAATAGATAACAGTAATAAAGTGAGATATGGTTATTTTTTTTTTAAACAATTCATAAGAAAAAATTTAAAAATAATTTGTAGTACATTAAATGAACTTAAAAGATTAAATTGGAATCAAATCGGACAATGCTATTATTGATTATAATTTTGATAATAATTTTAAAATAAATTTGAATAATAGATAACCGTCATTGAGTGAGATATGACTATTTTTTTTAAACACAATACATCAAAATATTTTTAAAAGTCATTTAGGGTAATTATTTTTTTAAAAAACAATTCATAAGAAGAATTTTAAAAATAATATACAGTCCATCAAATGAACTTCAAAGATTAAATTGAATTCAAATCGGACAATGCAATAATGATTAATTGTTCTATTTTCTTAACCCTGGTTATGTCCAAAACTTAAAAAGGATCATTTGAGTCATATTGTATAACCTAAATATTAATTTTAAAATAAATTTGAATTATAGATAACCGTAATTGAGTGAGATATGACTATTTTTTTAAACACAATACATCAAAATATTTTAAAAAATCATTTAGGGTTAATCAAATTATATCTAAAAATTAAATCGGAACAATCGTTAACGATCTTAGTTATTACGTTTTCTTAACTCTGGTTGTGTTCAAACCGTAAAAAACATCATTTGGCTATCTTGTATATGCGAAATAGTAAATTTAAATTATATTCGAATAATAGATATTAGTAATAGAGTGAGATATAATTATTTTTTTAGAAAACAATTCATAAGAAAAATAATTTACAGTCCATCAAATGAACTTCAAAGATTAAATTGAAATCAAATCGGATAATGCTATAATGATTAATTGTTCTATTTTCTTAACCCTGGTTATGTCCAAAACTTAAAAAGGATCATTTGGGTCATCTTGGATAACCTAAATATTCATTTTAAAATAAATTTGAATAATAGATAACCGTAATTGAGTGAGATATGACTATTTTTTTAAAACACAATACATCAAAATATTTTTAAAAATCATTTAGGGTTAATCAAATTATATCTAAAAATTAAATCGGAACAATCGTTAACGCTATTAGTTATTACCTTTTCTTAACTCTGGTTGTGTTTAAACCGTAAAAAAGATCATTTGGCTATCTTGTATATGCGAAATCGTAAATTTAAATTATATTCGAATATTAGATAACAGCAATAGAGTGAGATATAATTATTTTTTTAAAAAACAATTCATAAGAAAAATTTAAAAAATAATTTACAGTACATTAAATGAACTTCAAAAATTAAATAGGAATCAAATCGGACAATGCTATAATGATTAATTGTTCTATTTTCTTAACTCTTGTTATGTCCAAAACTTAAAAAGGATCATTTGGGTCATCTTGTATAACCTAAATATTCATTTTAAAATAAATTTGAATAATAGATAACCGTAATTGAGTGAGATATGACTATTTTTTTAAAACACAATACATCAAAATATTTTTAAAAATCATTTAGGGTTAATCAAATTATATCTAAAAATTAAATCGGAACAATCGTTAACGCTATTAGTTATTACATTTTCTTAACTCTGGTTGTGTTCAAACCATAAAAAACATCATTTGCCTATCTTGTATATGCCAAATAGTAAATTTAAATTATATTCGAATAATAGATAACAGTAATAGAGTGAGATATAATTATTTTTTTCAAAACAATTCATGAGAAAAATTTTAAAAATAATTTACAGTACATTAAATGAAGTTCAAAAATTAAATTGGAGTCAAATCGGACAATGCTATAATGATTAATTGTTCTATTTTCTTAACCCTTGTTTTGTCCAAAACTTAAAAAGGATCATTTGGGTCATCTTGTATAACCTAAATATTCATTTTAAAATAAATTTGAATAATAGATAACCGTAATTGAGTGAGATATGACTATTTCTTTTAAACACAATACATCAAAATATTTTTTAAAATCATTTAGGGTTAATAAAATTATATCTAAAAATTAAAACGGAACAATCGTTAACGCTATTAGTTATTACGGTTTCTTAACTCTGGTTGTGTTCAAACCGTAAAAAACTTCATTTGGCTATCTTGTATATGCGAAATAGTAAATTTAAATTAAATTCGATTAATAGATAACAGTAATAAAGTGAGATATGGTTATTTTTTTTTTAAACAATTCATAAGAAAAAATTTAAAAATAATTTGTAGTACATTAAATGAACTTAAAAGATTAAATTGGAATCAAATCGGACAATGCTATTATTGATTATAATTTTGATAATAATTTTAAAATAAATTTGAATAATAGATAACCGTCATTGAGTGAGATATGACTATTTTTTTTAAACACAATACATCAAAATATTTTTAAAAGTCATTTAGGGTAATTATTTTTTTAAAAAACAATTCATAAGAAGAATTTTAAAAATAATATACAGTCCATCAAATGAACTTCAAAGATTAAATTGGATTCAAATCGGACAATGCAATAATGATTAATTGTTCTATTTTCTTAACCCTGGTTATGTCCAAAACTTAAAAAGGATCATTTGAGTCATATTGTATAACCTAAATATTAATTTTAAAATAAATTTGAATTATAGATAACCGTAATTAAGTGAGATATGACTATTTTTTTAAACACAATACATCAAAATATTTTAAAAAATCATTTAGGGTTAATCAAATTATATCTAAAAATTAAATCGGAACAATCGTTAACGATCTTAGTTATTACGTTTTCTTAACTCTGGTTGTGTTCAAACCGTAAAAAACATCATTTGGCTATCTTGTATATGCGAAATAGTAAATTTAAATTATATTCGAATAATAGATATTAGTAATAGAGTGAGATATAATTATTTTTTTAGAAAACAATTCATAAGAAAAATAATTTACAGTCCATCAAATGAACTTCAAAGATTAAATTGAAATCAAATCGGATAATGCTATAATGATTAATTGTTCTATTTTCTTAACCCTGGTTATGTCCAAAACTTAAATAGGATCATTTGAGTCATCTTGTATAACCTAAATATTAATTTTAAAATAAATTTGAATAATAGATAACCGTAATTGAGTGAGATATAATAATTTTTTTTAAAAAACAATTCATAAGAAAAATTTTAAAAATAATTTACAGTCCATCTAATGATCTTCAAAGATTAAATTGGAATCAAATTAGACAATGCTATTGTAGTGTGTGGCGTTCAGATTATTTGCATTTCACGTTAATTAAAAAACAACATTTATTTGCCAAACACAGTAATAAGTACAGTATAAATTATTAAATTAAATAGTATGACGCCATTGCTTGCGTCGTCAGAAAGTCAAGACGAGAGAGTCCGTCGTTCCCACTTCTACACCTCGCGCGGCGCTCTCCTCGCGCATGGTGACGTCGTGATATGGAAGGGATGCGGTATTGCCAAGCGTTTACAAAAATAACTGTCGACCGGACAACCAGACATATCGCCCCCCTTGAAAGCCTCCAGGCTTTAAAAATCATAAATAGGCAGGACAGCAATCTTCGTAACTGGACGCTTATACTCGCCAGCAGCAGTCCTCACTAATACTGTTCGGACAATACCATCTCCTCCAGGAAATATTTGTACCACTCGGCCAGTTCGCCATTTTAATGGTGGTAATCCATCCTCCATGATGAGCACAAGAACGCCTAGTTTCAGGAGCTGCGGGTAATTCTGCTTCCATTTCGTACGTATCTGGAGTTCTGCAATGCATTCCTTGACCCAACGAGACCAAAAATGTTGCACCATTTGTTGTCTATGTTGGTATTTTGATAGTCTGTTCTCTGCTACTCCCAGTAGATCAACTTGTGGGCACGTCGTCAATGGTTCACCAATAAGAAAGTGCGCAGGAGTGAGAGGATTTGGATCATTCGGATTATCAGAAAGAGGACATAAGGGTCTGGAGTTTAAACAGGCTTCTATTTGAGTAATTATTGTAGAAAAATCTTCAAAAGTTAATGATAAACTACCAACTACACGCTTAAGATGAAACTTTACCGATTTAACGCTGGACTCCCAAAGCCCACCAAAGTGTGGAGCGCGAGGCGGTATAAAATTCCATTGTATACCTTGATTTGCTAATTTATCCGAAATAGTAGAAGAGTGTCCTTTGAGAAACGAATTTAATTCATTTAATGCACCCACAAATGTTGTCCCTTGATCAGAATAAATTTGTATGCACTTGCCTCTTCGTGACATGAATCTGTACAAAGCGGCTAAGAAACATTCGCTAGTAAGATCACTTACTAGCTCTAGGTGAATAGCCTTGGTAGCAAAACACACAAACAATGCTATGTATGCCTTGTTAGTTCTAAAATTACGTCCTTTGCGATCCCTAAGGGAGAAGGGCCCTGCGTAGTCAACACCGGACACAGAAAAGGGTCTAGAGGGTGTAATTCGTGTCTTGGGTAAATTACCCATAAGGTACTTTGTCGATTTTGCAACAAAGCGAAAACAAGTTAAACAGTCATGGTAAACCTTTTTGATTAAGTTCCTGCCATTGATTGGCCAGAAGCTTTCACGAAGTGATGCCAATGTAAGTTGTGGACCAGCATGAAGTAGCTTAATATGTTCAGAATGTGCGATCAAAAGTGAAAGTCTATGTTTAGGGGGTAAAACTATAGGGTGTTTCTTTTGATATTCATAATCAGATTGTTGCAAACGACCCCCAACTCGAATAAGATTAAGAGTGTGGTCAAAGAAGGGATTCAAGGTAAGGAGTTTGGATTTATTAGAGACCTTATTATTATTCTTCAGTGCTTTAAATTCTTCAGAAAATGTTGAAGCTTGTACCAAGCTGACAAGTGTATGCAAAGAATTCTCAATTTCCAGAGTTGAAAGCTCTCTATTAAAAAAGTCAGATTTAGATTTTAATTTAAGGATGTTTTTAAAGCGTAGCACAAAGGCAAAAGTACGAACCAGTTTAGTTAGATTAGAAAATTTGTCAATTAAAGTAAGTAAGTCATTATTGGTATGTTTTTCGATGGACACATGAAAAGAAGTGACATTTCGTAATTCAGGAGTATCAATATTTGATAAATCTACTATGTCGGTTGGCCACTCATCTTCAGTCAGCCAAGGAGGTCCATGAAACCATAAAGTCGAATTTAACAAGCTTAAAGGTGGAATTCCTCTAGTAAGTAGATCAGCTGGATTGTCTGCGGTTCTAATATATCTCCATTCATCAATATTAGTTATGGATTGAATTTGAGCTATTCGATTAGCAATAAATGTCTTTAGACGATGAGGAGATGATCTAATCCAGGCAAGTACTATTGTAGAGTCACACCAGTAGTGCTTAGAGTCTAAAGTAGAGGGTATTGAAGCTAACACAGTTTTAGCTAGTTCTGCTAAGAGTAATGCTGCACAAAGCTCAAGCCTAGGAATAGTCAATTCTTTAAGTGGAGAGACTCTAGTTTTTGCACAGAGTAGTTTAGACGAAGAATTGCCTAACGAATCCTTTGAACAAAGGTACACGCAGGCACCATAACCTGGCTCCGCAGCATCAGAGAAGCCATGTAATTGCAGCTCAATAGGATTACCGCAAAGAGTTAGTCTTGGTATTTTAAGATTATTCAATTCCACAAGTTGTGTCCTGTAAGATGACCAGATTGTAAAAAGATCCATTGGAATCGATTCATCCCATGATATTTTAAGCTTCCACAGCTGTTGCAAGATGATTTTTGCCGAGATTGTGACAGGAGAAAGTAGACCAAGAGGGTCAAAAATCTGAGAAATTGAAGATAAAATTGTACGTTTTGTTACGCGAGTGCTAGATTCAATAGGACCTATTTTATATTCTAGCGTGTCAGAAATGTGATTCCATAAAAGGCCCAAGGTTTTAGAAGCAATATCTGTATCAAAAGAAATCGAATGTATTGAGGAATCAGAAGTTAAGGTTGGCTCATTTGAAGCCCATTTTCTAAGTGGAAATCCATATTTCATAAGAAGATCATGGATGTCTTCTTTAATTTGTCTAAGTTCATCGACTGTTTGTGCGCCGGTTAAAAGGTCATCAACGTAAAAATCACGTTGTATTATGTTAGAAATCTTTGGACAGTCTTTAGCATGTATTTTACCTACTTCCTGCAAAGATCTAGTAGCCAGAAATGCAGCAGAGGCTGTACCGTATGTAACGGTGGACAAATCGTAAGTTAAAATCGGCTCATTAATATTAGCACGCCAAAGAATTCTCTGAAGTTTACGATATTCAGGGGCTACATAGACCTGTCGATACATTTTTTCAATGTCACCACTGAGAACTACAGGATGTATACGATACCGTAAGAGAATTGAAAAAAGACTGTTTTGGACATTAGGTCCGACCATAAGTAAATCGTTTAAAGAAAAACCTGAGTCAGATTTACAGGAAGCATCGAAAACGACCCGTAGTTTAGTTGTAGTGGAGCTTAATTTAAGCACACAGTGGTGCGGTAAAAAATATCCAGAAGTATCATTTTGATTCTTAGATAGGGTCATGTGACCGAGTTTTTCATATTCTGTTATAAAATCTTGATAAGTACGTTTTAAATCAGGGCTTTTATTCAGTTTCCCTTCAAGATTTAAAAAACGACTTGTAGCTGTCAACTTCGAGTCCCCAAGACGATCAATGGAGTCCTTAAGTGGAAGATGTACTACAAATTTACCATCAGGGGCTCTAGAAGTGTGCTGAGAGAAATGTTCCTCGCAAAAGGTTTCCTCTGGTGATAAGTATTTAGTTTTAGGAAATTCCTCTACCTCCCAAAATTTAGTTAGCTGATTGTCAATTGAAGTTGTAAAAAAGCACTGTGTCTTTGAGCAAAGGCTTGAACTAAGATTAGTTTGTAAAGGACCAGAAATAATCCATCCAAAATGTGTCTTTTGCAAAATTGGAAGTCCTCGACCCAATTTTATTTGACCAATATGGATCAGTTCCCAGAAAATGTCTGCTCCGAGCAGTAAGTCAATAGGTTTTGCAGAGCTGAAATCGGGGTCAGCCAATGCAATATTTTTGGGAATATGTAATAAACTGGAGTCAAAGGATATAGCTGGAATATTTCCAGTTATAGATTTAAGTACAAGACACGATATGTTCGCCTCAAAGTTAGAAAAATTGGATTGGACTTTAGCAAAAACTCTAGAATTTATGGTTTCAATTTTCTGACTGATACCAGTGATAGAATGTTTAATATTTTCAATAGGAAGTTGTAACAAGTTGCAAAGTCTTTCTGAAATGAAATTGGATTGGCTTCCACTGTCTAGGAGTACTCTACACAAGTGTGACTTATCTGTAGTGTCAGAAACTTTGATGATAGCAGTGGATAATAATACAGTGTTTAAATTAAGTTTTTCATTTACCACTAAACTACAAGGTGAGTATATAAGAGGAGTGTGCATCACATGTGTAGACAAAGAGGTTGTGGCTACGTCTTTCAAGTCAGTCTCAGTGCTGTTGGAATAAGAAGAGGTAGATGTGTTGTTATTATTGGTTTGTACAGTCCCAGAATCGGTTTTGTTGAAATGTAGAAGGGTATGATGGAATTTTCCACATTTTCTACATCCAGACGACCTACAGTTTTTAGTTGCGTGGCCTATAGAAAGGCAGTTAATACATAACTTCATTTGTTTAGCATTATTTAATTTTTCAATAGCAGAAATTTGTAAAAACTGAGGACATGTGTAGATGAGATGTTCTTTTTGACAAAACGTGCATTTTTTATTACTGTTAGTAGCGACAAAGGATTGAGAAGTATTTTTATGAAAGTTGGGGTGTGATTGGCGAGGCCTTTCGATTTTGTTTGAAGCGTTTCTTAAAGAGCTGTTTTCGAAAGACTCTAAAATTCGGCATCTGTCTTTTAAAAAGTCTATAAGTTCCTTGTAAGTAGGGAGTTCTTCAATAAAGGTTTTGGAATCCCAAGCTCTTCTAGTCACATTGTCAAATTTACCTGTCACAATATGACAGATTAAGGCATCCCAATGTTCTGTGGGCATCTTTAAAACCGTCAAGGCGCCCATGTGCTTCTGTAAGCCGTCAAGTATGACTCTAAGGCCACGTCCAGATTCACGTGATAAAGATGGCAAATTAAAAATAGCCGTTACATGGTTGCTGACTAAAATCTGTTTGTTTTCGAATCTCTCATTTAAGATGTTCCAGGCTACATCATAATTGGCGTCAGAGATTTCAAGTGATGAGATAGTTTCAGCGGCCACACCCTTTAGAGAGAGGCGCAAGTAATGAAATTTTTTGGCTGGTGTCAGTTTGAAATTGCTATGTATTAAAGAATTGAAAGTGTCTCTAAAAAACAACCATTGGTCATATGAACCGTCAAACGTTGGAAGGTTTATTGGAGGCAGTCTAATGTTGGCTAAATCATCATTAGAATTAGATGCTAAATTAGTTTCCACGTTTGGAGTTAAAACCTGCGGCTGCATCTGGTCAATTAAAAATTTGCTCGCTTCAGATGTTATGCGGTAGAATTTATTTTCAAATTGTTCAGACTCACTGTCATGTTCATCAAAATCAATATCAGTCTCCGTAGCGGCAATCTTTAACTGAGCAGCGTTAAAATCGTCCAACAATTGATCAGCCTTTTGCGCACGCATTTTGAGTTCCACCAAATCAGTTTGAGAAAGATTTCTGTTTGACTTAACAGCTTGAAAATAGTTTTCAAACCGTGTAAGAGCAGCTTTAGTAGCCTTTCTTTTATTTCTTGCGTCAGCCATCTCGAATAGTTAATAATACAAATATACAAGTAGTTTCAAAGAAATTGTTTAAAATAGAGGCAAAGTAATAAAACAATGCAATTAAATAGGTTTCTCAGAACACTTAATTAAAATGCATGTAAAGTTATCAGACCTACGTAAGTGACACCAAAAATGTGTAAAATATCTAATAAAGTAGGTATATTAAATGTCAAAATTTAATAAAATGTAAATAGTAGAAATCACCATCAAAGGGAGTGTGAAATACCAAAAGAAATGAGTGTAAATAGGTATAGTATACCAGCAAAATGTGTAATATATTGCAACGTAAACAAATGTCAGTTAAAGGTATTAATTTTGTCACCAAAGTAGCATCAAATATTACGAAATCGTTTGTAAATCAATGTAAAGTACCATCAAAGTAACCACCATAAAGTAACACAAATACAAAGCAGTTTAAGTTTATTAAAAAAAATAAACAAATAAATCAAACAGAGGCCTGTAAAAGTAAAGGAAAGAAAGTGAGAAAGGAACGCACTAACCTGTAGTGAAATAAGCAAAACCAATCGGTGTTCCCTGAGAAGACGGTCTTGTTGTTTCCGTCGTCAAAAAGGCAAAATATCCAAACTTGTGTCGATTGGGTCGGCGGTCGGCGTTTCTTCCAGTTCAAGCCACAAATAAATGCGGTAAAAGCCTCGTTGAAAGTCCCGTACGAATGTTAAAATGCAGTAAAATTCCGTTCAGGAGTCAAATCCAGCGACGAAGGACCATAAAATGTAGTGTGTGGCGTTCAGATTATTTGCATTTCACGTTAATTAAAAAACAACATTTATTTGCCAAACACAGTAATAAGTACAGTATAAATTATTAAATTAAATAGTATGACGCCATTGCTTGCGTCGTCAGAAAGTCAAGACGAGAGAGTCCGTCGTTCCCACTTCTACACCTCGCGCGGCGCTCTCCTCGCGCATGGTGACGTCGTGATATGGAAGGGATGCGGTATTGCCAAGCGTTTACAAAAATAACTGTCGACCGGACAACCAGACAGCTATAATGATTAATTGTTCTATTTTCTTAACCCTGGTTATGTCCAAAACTTAAAAAGGATCAGTTGAGTCATCTTGTATACCTAAATATTAATTTTAAAATAAATTTGAATAATAGATAACAGTAATAGAGTAATATAATTATTTTTTTAAAAAACAATTCATAAGAAAAATTTTAAAAATAATTTACAGTCTATCTAATGATCTTCAAAGATTAAATTGGAATCAAATTAGACAATGCTATAATGATTAATTGTTCTATTTTCTTAACCCTGGTTATGTCCAAAACTTAAAAAGGATCATTTGGGTCATCTTGGATAACCTAAACATTCATTTTAAAATAAATTTGAATAATAGATAACAGTAATAGAGTGAGATATAATAATTTTTTTTAAAAAACAATTCATATGAAAAATTTTAAAAATAATTTACAGTACATCAAATGATCTTCAAGGATTAAATTGGAATCAAATCGGACAATGCTATAATGATTAATTGTTCTATTTTCTTAACCCTGGTTATGTCCAAAACATAAAAAGGATCATTTGAGTCATCTTGTATAACCTAAATATTAATTTTAAAATAAATTTGAATAATAGATAACAGTAATAGAGTGAGATATAATTATTTTTTTAAAAAACAATTCAAAAGAAAAATTTTAAAAATAATTTACAGTCCATTAAATGAACTTCAAAGTTTAAATTGGAATCAAATCGGACAATGCTATAATGATTAATTGTTCTATTTTCTTAACCCTGGTTATGTCCAAAACTTAAAAAGGATCATATGAGTCATCTTGTAAAACCTACATATTAATTTTAAATAAATTTGAATAATAGATAACCGTAATTGAGTAAGATATGACTATTTTTTTAAAACCTAATACATAAATTTATTTTTAAAAATTATTTAGGGTTAATCAAATTATATCTAAAAATTTTTATTAAAATTAATTTTAAATCGGAACAATCGCCAACGCTATTAGTTATTACATTTTCTTAACTCTGGTTGTGTTCAAACCGCAAAAAAAATCATTTGGCTGTCTTGTATAAGCCAAATAGTAAATTTAAATTATATTCGAATAATAGATATTAGTAATAGAGTGAGATATAATTATTTTTTTAGAAAACAATTCATAAGAAGAATTTAAAAAATAATTTACAGTCCATCAAATGAACTTCAAAGATTAAATTGGATTCAAATCGGACAATGCAATAATGATTAATTGTTCTATTTTCTTAACCCTGGTTATGTCCAAAACTTAAAAAGGATCATTTGAGTCATATTGTATAACCTAAATATTAATTTTAAAATAAATTTGAATAATAGATAACCGTAATTGAGTGAGATATGACTATTTTTTTAAACACAATACATCAAAATATTTTTAAAAATCATTTAGGGTTAATCAAATTATTTCTAAAAATTAAATCGGAACAATCGTTAACGATCTTAGTTATTACGTTTTCTTAACTCTGGTTATGTTCAAATCGAAAAAACATCATTTGGCTATCTTGTATATGCGAAATAGTTAATTTAAATTATATTTTAATAATAGATAACAGTAATAGAGTGAGATATAATTATTTTTTTAAAAAACAATTCATAAGAAAAATTTTAAAAATAATTTACAGTCCATCTAATGAACTTCAAAGATTAAATTGGAATCAAATCGGATAATGCTATAATAATTAATTGTTCTATTTTCTTAACCCTGGTTATGTCCAAAACTTAAATAGGATCAATTGAGTCATCTTGTATAACCTAAATATTAATTTTAAAATAAATTTGAATAATAGACAACCGTAATTGAGTGAGATATAATTATTTTTTTAGAAAACAATTCATAAGAAAAATAATTTACAGTCCATCAAATGAACTTCAAAGATTAAATTGAAATCAAATCGGATAATGCTATAATGATTAATTGTTCTATTTTCTTAACCCTGGTTATGTCCAAAACTTAAATAGGATCATTTGAGGCATCTTGTATAACCTAAATATTAATTTTAAAATAAATTTGAATAATAGATAACCGTAATTGAGTAAGATATGACTATTTTTTTTAAACAAAATACATCAAAATATTTTTAAAAGTCATTTAGGGTTAATCAAATTATATCTAAAAATTAAATTAAAATTAAAACGGAACAATCTTTAACGCTATTAGTTATTATATTTTCTTAATTCTGGTTGTGTTCAAACCGTAAAAAGCATCATTTGGCTCTCTTGTATATGCGAAATAGTAAATTTAAATTGTATTCGAATAATAGATATCAGTAATAGAGTGAGATATAATTATTTTTTTAAAAAACAATTCATAAGAAAAATTTTAAAAATAATTTACAGTCCATCGAATGAACTTCAAAGATTTAATTGGAATCAAATCGGACAATGCTATAATGATTAGTTGTTCTATTTTCTTAACCCTGGTTATGTCCAAAACTTAAAAAGGATCATATGAGTCATCTTGTATAACCTAAATATTAATTTTAAAATAAATTTGAATAATAGATAACAGTAATTGAGTGAGATATAATTATTTTTTTAAAAAACAATTCATAAGAAAAATTTAAAAAATAATTTACAGTACATTAAATGATCTTCAAAGATTAAATTGGAATCAAATCGGAAAATGCTATAATGATTAATTGTTCTATTTTCTTAACCCTGGTTATGTCCAAAACATAAAAAGGATCATTTGAGTCATCTTGTATAACCTAAATATTAATTTTAAAATAAATTTGAATAATAGATAACAGTAATAGAGTGAGATATAATTATTTTTTTTAAAAAACAATTCATAAGAAAAATTTTAAAAATAATTTACAGTCCATCAAATGAACTTCAAAGATTAAATTGGAATCAAATCGGACAATGCTATAATGATTAATTGTTCTATTTTCTTAATCCTGGTTATGTCCAAAACTTAAATAGGATCATTTGAGTCATCTTGTATAACCTAAATATTAATTTTAAAATAAATTTGAATAATAGATAACCGCAATTGAGTGAGATATGACTATTCTTTTTAAACACAATACATCAAAATATTTTTAAAAGTTATTTAGGGTTAATCAAATTATATCTAAAAATTAAATTAAAATTAAAACGGAACAATCTTTAACGCTATTAGTTATTATAATTTCTTAATTCTGGTTGTGTTCAAACCGTAAAAAGCATCATTTGGCTCTCTTGTATATGCGAAATAGTAAATTTAAATTCTATTCGAATAATAGATAACAGTAATAGAGTGAGATATAATTATTTTTTTAAAAAACAATTCATAAGAAAAATTTTAAAAATAATTTACAGTTTATCAAATGAACTTCAAAGATTAAATTGGAATCAAATCGGACAATGCTATAATGATTAATTGTTCTATTTTCTTAACCCTGGTTATGTCCAAACCTTAAAAAGGATCATATGAGTCATCTTGTATAACCTAAATATTAATTCTAAAATAAATTTGAATAATAGATAACCGTAATTGAGTGAGATATGACTATTCTTTTTAAACACAATACATCAAAATATTTTTAAAAGTCATTTAGGGTTAATCAAATTATATCTAAAAATTAAATTAAAATTAAAACGGAACAATCTTTAACGCTATTAGTTATTATATTTTCTTAATTCTGGTTGTGTTCAAATCGTAAAAAACATCATTTGGCTATTTTGTATATTTTTAATAGTAAATTTAAATTCTATTCGAATAATAGATAACAGTAATAGAGTGAGATATAATTATTTTTTTAAAAAACAATTCATAAGAAAAATTTTAAAAATAATTTACAGTCCATTAAATGAACTTCAAAGATTAAATTGGAATCAAATCGGACAATGCTATAATGATTAATTGTTCTACTTTCTTAACCCTGGTTATGTCCAAAACTTAAAAAGGATCAATTGAGTCATCTTGTATAACCTAAATATTAATTTTAAATCAAATTTGAATAATAGATAACAGTAATAGAGTGAGATATAATTATTTTTTTAGAAAACAATTCATAAGAAAAATTTTTAAAATAATTTACAGTACATCTAATGATCTTCAAAGATTAAATTGTAATCAAATCGGACAATGCTATAATAATTAATTGTTCTATTTTCTTAACCCTGGTTATGTCCAAAACTTAAAAAGGATCAATTGAGTCATCTTGTATAACCTAAATACTAATTTTAAAATAAATATGAATAATAGATAACCGTAATTGAGTAAGATATGACTATTATTTTAAAACATAATACATAAAATTATTTTTAAAAATTATTTAGGGTTAGTGAAATTATATCTAAAAATTTAATTAAAATTAAATTGGAACAATCGCCAACGCTATTAGTTATTACATTTTCTTAACTCTGGTTGTGTTCAAACCGTAAAAAACATCATTTAGCTGTCTTGTATATGCCAAATAGTAAATTTAAATTATATTCGAATAATAGATATTAGTAATAGAGTGAGATATAATTATTTTTTTAGAAAACAATTCATAAGAAAAATTTTAAAAATAATTTACAGTCCATCAAATGAACTTTAAAGATTAAATTGGAAACAAATCGGACAATGCTATAATGATTAATTGTTCTATTTTCTTAACCCTGGTTATGTCTAAAACTTAAAAAGGATCATTTGGGTCATCTTGTGTATTCTAAATATTAATTTTAAATTATATTTGAATAAAAGATAACCGTAATTGAGTGAGATATGACTATTTTTTTAAAACATATTACATAAAATTATTTTTAAAAATTATTTAGGGTTAGTGAAATTATATCTAAATATTTAATTAAAATTAAATTGGAACAATCGCCAACGCTATTAGTTATTACATTTTCTTAACTCTGGTTGTGTTCAAACCGTAAAAAACATCATTTGGCTGTCTTGTAAATGCCAAATAGTAAATTTAAATTATATTCGAATAATAGATATTAGTAATAGAGTAAGATATAATTATTTTTTCAGAAAACAATTCATAAGAAAAATTTTAAAAATAATTTACAGTCCATCAAATGAACTTCAAAGATTAAATTGAAATCAAATTGGATAATGCTATAATGATTAATTGTTCTATTTTCTTAACCCTGGTTATGTCCAAAACTTAAATAGGATCAATTGAGTCATCTTGTATAACCTAAATACTAATTTTAAAATAAATATGAATAATAGATAACCGTAATTGAGTGAGATATGACTATTATTTTAAAACATAATACATAAAATTATTTTTAAAAATTATTTAGGGTTAATCAAATTATATCTAAAAATTTAATTAAAATTAAATCCGAACAATCGCCAACGCTATTAGTTATTACATTTTCTTAACTCTGGTTGTGTTCAAACCGTAAAAAACATCATTTGGCTATCTTGTATATGCGAAATAGTAAATTTAAATTCTATTCGAATAATAGATAACAGTAATAGAGTGAGATATAATTATTTTTTTAAAAAACAATTCATAAGAAAAATTTTAAAAATAATTTACAGTACATCAAATGAACTTCAAAAATTAATTTGAATCCAATCGGACAATGCTATAATGATTATTTGTTCTATTTTCTTAACCCTGGTTATGTCCAAAACTTAAAAAGGATCAATTGAGTCATCTTGTATAACCTAAATACTAATTTTAAAATAAATATGAATAATAGATAACCGTAATTGAGTGAGATATGACTCTTATTTTAAAACATAATACATAAAATTATTTTTAAAAATTATTTAGGGTTAATCAAATTATATCTAAAAATTTAATTAAAATTAAATCCGAACAATCGCCAACGCTATTAGTTATTACATTTTCTTAACTCTGGTTGTGTTCAAACCGCAAAAAACATCATATGGCTATTTTGTATATCCGTAATAGTAAATTGAAATTCTATTCGAATAATAGATAACAGTAATAGAGTGAGCTATAATTATTTTTTTAGAAAACAATTCATAAGAAAAATTTTAAAAATAATTTACAGTCCATCAAATGAACTTTAAAGATTAAATTGAAATCAAATCGGACAATGCTATAATGATTAATTGTTCTATTTTCTTAACCCTGGTTATGTCCAAAACTTAAATATGATCATTTGAGTCATCTTGTATAACCTAAATATTAATTTTAGAATAAATTTGAATAATAGATAACCGTAATTGAGTGAGATATGACTATTTTTTTTAAACAAAATACATCAAAATATTTTTAAAAGTCATTTATTTAGGGTTAATCAAATTATATCTAAAAATTAAATTAAATCGGAACAATCTTTAACGCTATCAATTATTATATTTTGTTAATTCTGGTTGTGTTCAAACCGTAAAAAACATCATTTGGCTATCTTGTATATGCGAAATAGTAAATTTAAATTCTATTCGAATAATAGATGACAGTAACAGAGTGAGATATAATTATTTTTTTAAAAAACAATTCATAAGAAAAATTTTAAAAATAATTTACAGTACATCAAATGGACTTCAAAAATTAATTGGAATCAAATCGGACAATGCTATAATGATTATTTGTTCTATTTTCTTAACCCTGGTTATGTCCAAAACTTAAAAAGGATCAATTGAGTCATCTTGTATAACCTAAATATTAATTTTAAAATAAATATGAATAATAGATAACCGTAATTGAGTGAGATATAATTATTTTTTTTAAAAAACAATTCATAAGAAAAATTTTAAAAATAATTTACAGTACATCTAATGATCTTCAAAGATTAAATTGGAATCAAATCGGACATTGCTATAATGATTAATTGTTCTATTTTCTTAACCCTGGTTATGTCCAAAACTTAAATAGGATCATTTGAGTCATCTTGTATAACCTAAATATTAATTTTAAAATAAATTTGAATAATAGATAACCGTAATTGAGTGAGATATGACTATTCTTTTTAAACAAAATACATCAAAATATTTTTAAAAGTCATTTAGGGTTAATCAAATTATATCTAAAAATTAAATTAAAATTAAAACGGAACAATCTTTAACGCTATTAGTTATTATATTTTCTTAATTCTGGTTGTGTTCAAACCGTAAAAAACATCATTTGGCTATTTTGTATATGCGTAATAGTAAATTTAAATTCTATTCGAATAATAGATAACAGTAATAGAGTGAGATATAATTATTTTTTTAAAAAACAATTCATAAGAAAAATTTTAAAAATAATTTACAGTCCATTAAATGAACTTCAAAGATTAAATTGGAATCAAATCGGACAATGCTATAATGATTAATTGTTCTATTTTCTTAACCCTGGTTATGTCCAGAACTTAAAAAGGATCAATTGAGTCATCTTGTATAACGTAAATATTAATTTTAAAATAAATTTGAATAATAGATAACCGTAATTGAGTGAGATATGACTATTTTTTTAAAACATAATACATAAAATTATTTTTAAAAATTATTTAGGGTTAATGAAATTATATCTAAAAATTTAATTAAAATTAAATTGGAACAATCGCCAACGCTATTAGTTATTACATTTTCTTAACTCTGGTTGTGTTCAAACCGCAAAAAACATCATTTGGCTATCTTGCATATGCGAAATAGTATATTTAAATTATATTCGAATAATAGATATTAGAAATAGAGTGAGATATAATTATTTTTTTAGAAAACAATTTATAAGAAAAATTTTAAAAATAATTTACAGTCCATCAAATGAACTTTAAAGATTAAATTGGAATCAAATCGGACAATGCTATAATGATTAATTGTTCTATTTTCTTAACCCTGGTTATGTCTAAAACTTAAAAAGGATCATTTGGGTCATCTTGTGTATTCTAAATATTATTTTTAAATTATATTTGAATAAAAGATAACCGTAATTGTGTGAGATATGACTATTTTTTTAAAACATAATACATAAAACTATTCTTAAAAATCATTTAGGGTTAATCAAATTATATCTAAAAATTGAAATAAAATTAAATCGGAACAATCGCCAACCCTATTAGTTATTACATTTTCTTAACTCTGATTGTGTTCGAACCGCAAAAAACATCATTTGGCTATCTTATGCGAATATACGAAATAGTAAATTTAAATTATATTCGAATAATAGATATTAGTAATAGAGAAAGATATAATTGATTTTTTAGAAAACAATTCATAAGAAAAATTTTAAAAATAATTTACAGTCCATCAAATGAACTTCAAAGATTAAATTGAAATCAAATCGGACAATGCTATAATGATTAATTGTTCTATTTTCTTAATCCTGGTTATGTCCAAAACTTAAATAGGATCAATTGAGTCATCTTGTATAACCTAAATACTAATTTTAAAATAAATATGAATAATAGATAACCGTAATTGAGTGAGATATGACTATTTTTTTAAAACATAATACATAAAATTATTTTTAAAAATTATTTAGGGTTAGTGAAATTATATCTAAAAATTTAATTAAAATTAAATTGGAACAATCGCCAACGCTATTAGTTATTACATTTTCTTAACTCTGGTTGTGTGCAAACCGTAAAAAACATCATTTGGCTGTCTTGTATATGCCAAATAGTAAATTTAAATTATATTCGAATAATAGATATTAGTAATAGAGTGAGATATAATTATTTTTTTAGAAAACAATTCATAAGAAAAATTTTAAAAATAATTTACAGTCCATCAAATGAACTTTAAAGATTAAATTGGAATCAAATCGGACAATGTCATAATGATTAATTGTTCTATTTTCTTGAGTGAGATATGACTATTATTTTAAAACATAATACATAAAATTATTTTTAAAAATTATTTAGGGTTAATCAAATTATATCTAAAAATTTAATTAAAATTAAATCGGAACAATCGCCAACGCTATTAGTTATTACATTTTCTTAACTCTGGTTGTGTTCAAACCGTAAAAAACATCATTTGGCTATCTTATATATGCGAAATAGTAAATTTAAATTCTATTCGAATAATAGATAACAGTAATAAAGTGAGATATAATTATTTTTTTAAAAAACAATTCATAAGAAAAATTTTAAAAATAATTTACAGTACATCAAATGAACTTCAAAAATTAATTTGAATCCAATCGGACAATGCTATAATGATTATTTGTTCTATTTTCTTAACCTTGGTTATGTCCAAAACTTAAAAAGGATCAATTGAGTCATCTTGTATAACCTAAATACTAATTTTAAAATAAATATGAATAATAGATAACCGTAATTGAGTGAGATATGACTCTTATTTTAAAACATAATACATAAAATTATTTTTAAAAATTATTTAGGGTTAATCAAATTATATCTAAAAATTTAATTAAAATTAAATCGGAACAATCGCCAACGCTATTAGTTATTACATTTTCTTAACTCTGGTTGTGTTCAAACCGCAAAAAACATCATATGGCTATTTTGTAGATCCGTAATAGTAAATTGAAATTCTATTCGAATAATAGATAACAGTAATAGAGTGAGCTATAATTATTTTTTTAGAAAACAATTCATAAGAAAAATTTTAAAAATAATTTACAGTCCATCAAATGAACTTTAAAGATTAAATTGAAATCAAATCGGACAGTGCTATAATGATTAATTGTTCTATTTTCTTAACCCTGGTTATGTCCAAAACTTAAAAAGGATCATATGAGTCATCTTGTATAACCTAAATATTAATTTTAAAATAAATTTGAATAATAGATAACAGTAATAGAGTGAGATATAATTATTTTTTTTAAAAAAAAATTCATAAGAAAAATTTTAAAAATAATTTACAGTACATCTAATGATCTTCAAAGATTAAATTGGAATCAAATCGGACATTGCTATAATGATTAATTGTTCTATTTTCTTAACCCTGGTTATGTCCAAAACTTAAATAGGATCATTTGAGTCATCTTGTATAACCTAAATATTAATTTTAAAATAAATTTGAATAATAGATAACCGTAATTGAGTGAGATATGACTATTCTTTTTAAACAAAATACATCAAAATATTTTTAAAAGTCATTTATTTAGGGTTAATCAAATTATATCTAAAAATAAAATTAAAATTAAAACGGAACAATCTTTAACGCTATTAGTTATTATATTTTCTTAATTCTGGATGTGTTCAAACCGTAAAAAGCATCATTTGGCTCTCTTGTATATGCGAAATAGTAAATTTAAATTTTATTCGAATAATAGATAACAGTAATAGAGTGAGATATAATTATTTTTTTAAAAAACAATTCATAAGAAAAATTTTAAAAATAATTTACAGTCCATCAAATGAACTTCAAAGATTAAATTGGAATCAAATCGGACAATGCTATAATGATTAATTGTTCTATTTTCTTAACCCTGGTTATGTCCAAAACTTAAAAAGGATCATATGAGTCATCTTGTATAACCTAAATATTAATTTTAAAATAAATTTGAATAATAGATAACAGTAATAGAGTGAGATATAATTATTTTTTTTAAAAAACAATTCATAAGAAAAATTTTAAAAATAATTTACAGTACATCTAATGATCTTCAAAGATTAAATTGGAATCAAATCGGACATTGCTATAATGATTAATTGTTCTATTTTCTTAACCCTGGTTATGTCCAAAACTTAAATAGGATCATTTGAGTCATCTTGTATAACCTAAATATTAATTTTAAAATAAATTTGAATAATAGATAACCGTAATTGAGTGAGATATGACTATTCTTTTTAAACACAATACATCAAAATATTTTTAAAAGTCATTTAGGGTTAATCAAATTATATCTAAAAATTAAATTAAAATTAAAACGGAACAATCTTTAACGCTATTAGTTATTATATTTTCTTAATTCTGGTTGTGTTCAAACCGTAAAAAACATCATTTGGCTATTTTGTATATGCGTAATAGTAAATTTAAATTCTATTCGAATAATAGATAACAGTAATAGAGTGAGATATAATTATTTTTTTAAAAAACAATTCATAAGAAAAATTTTAAAAATAATTTACAGTCCATTAAATGAACTTCAAAGATTAAATTGGAATCAAATCGGACAATGCTATAATGATTAATTGTTCTATTTTCTTAACCCTGGTTATGTCCAAAACTTAAAAAGGATCAATTGAGTCATCTTGTATAACGTAAATATTAATTTTAAAATAAATTTGAATAATAGATAACCGTAATTGAGTGAGATATGACTATTTTTTTAAAACATAATACATAAAATTATTTTTAAAAATTATTTAGGGTTAATGAAATTATATCTAAAAATTTAATTAAAATTAAATTGGAACAATCGCCAACGCTATTAGTCATTACATTTTCTTAACTCTGGTTGTGTTCAAACCGCAAAAAACATCATTTGGCTATCTTGTATATGCGAAATAGTATATTTAAATTATATTCGAATAATAGATATTAGAAATAGAGTGAGATATAATTATTTTTTTAGAAAACAATTTATAAGAAAAATTTTAAAAATAATTTACAGTCCATCAAATGAACTTTAAAGATTAAATTGGAATCAAATCGGACAATGCTATAATGATTAATTGTTCTATTTTCTTAACCCTGGTTATGTCTAAAACTTAAAAAGGATCATTTGGGTCATCTTGTGTATTCTAAATATTAATTTTAAATTATATTTGAATAAAAGATAACCGTAATTGTGTGAGATATGACTATTTTTTTAAAACATAATACATAAAACTATTCTTAAAAATCATTTAGGGTTAATGAAATTATATCTAAAAATTTAATTAAAATTAAATTGGAACAATCGCCAACGCTATTAGTTATTACATTTTCTTAACTCTGGTTGTGTTCAAACCGTAAAAAACATCATTTGGCTGTCTTGTATATGCCAAATAGTAAATTTAAATTATATTCGAATAATAGATATTAGTAATAGAGTGAGATATAATTATTTTTTTAGAAAACAATTCATAAGAAAAATTTTAAAAATAATTTACAGTCCATCAAATGAACTTTAAAGATTAAATTGGAATCAAATCGGACAATGCTATAATGATTAATTGTTCTATTTTCTTGAGTGAGATATGACTATTATTTTAAAACATAATACATAAAATTATTTTTAAAAATTATTTAGGGTTAATCAAATTATATCTAAAAATTTAATTAAAATTAAATCGGAACAATCGCCAACGCTATTAGTTATTACATTTTCTTAACTCTGGTTGTGTTCAAACGGCAAAAAACATCCTATGGCTATTTTGTATATCCGTAATAGTAAATTGAAATTCTATTCGAATAATAGATAACAGTAATAGAGTGAGCTATAATTATTTTTTTAGAAAACAATTCATAAGAAAAATTTTAAAAATAATTTACAGTCCATCAAATGAACTTTAAAGATTAAATTGAAATCAAATCGGACAGTGCTATAATGATTAATTGTTCTATTTTCTTAACCCTGGTTATGTCCAAAACTTAAAAAGGATCATATGAGTCATCTTGTATAACCTAAATATTAATTTTAAAATAAATTTGAATAATAGATAACAGTAATAGAGTGAGATATAATTATTTTTTTTAAAAAACAATTCATAAGAAAAATTTTAAAAATAATTTACAGTACATCTAATGATCTTCAAAGATTAAATTGGAATCAAATCGGACAATGCTATAATGATTAATTGTTCTATTTTCTTAACCCTTGTTATGTCCAAAACTTAAAAAGGATCATTTGGGTCATCTTGTATAACCTAAATAATAATTTTAAATTATATTTGAATAATAGATAACCGTAATTGAGTAAGATATGACTATTTTTTTAAAACATAATACATAAAACTATTTTTAAAAATCATTTAGGGTTAATCAAATTATATCTAAAAATTGAATTAAAATTAAATAGGAACAATCGCAAACGCTATTAGTTTATTACATTTTCTTAACTCTGGTTGTGTTCAAACCGCAAAAAACATCATTTGGCTGTGTTGTATATGCCAAATACTAAATTTAAATTATATTCGAATAATAGATATTAGTAATAGAGTGAGATATAATTATTTTTTTAGAAAACAATTCATAAGAAAAATTTTAAAAATAATTTACAGTCCATCAAATGAACTTCAAAGATTAAATTGAAATCAAATTGGATAATGCTATAATGGGGTTATAGCATATATAATGTATATGGAGTCATCTTGTATAACCTAAATATTAATTTTAAATCAAATTTGAATAATAGATAACAGTAATAGAGTGAGATATAATTATTTTTTTTAAAAAACAATTCATAAGAAAAATTTTAAAAATAATTTACAGTACATCTAATGATCTTCAAAGATTAAATTGTAATCAAATCGGACAATGCTATAATGATTAATTGTTCTATTTTCTTAACCCTGGTTATGTCCAAAACTTAAATAGGATCATTTGAGTCATCTTGTATAACCTAAATATTAATTTTAAAATAAATTTGAATAATAGATAACCGTAATTGAGTGAGATATGACTATTCTTTTTAAACACAATACATCAAAATATTTTTAAAAGTCATTTAGAGTTTATCAAATTATATCTAAAAATTAAATTAAAATTAAAACGGAACAATCTTTGACGCTATTAGTTATTATATTTTCTTAATTCTGGTTGTGTTCAAACCGTAAAAAACATCATTTGGCTATTTTGTATATGCGTAATAGTAAATTTAAATTCTATTCGAATAATAGATAACAGTAATAGAGTGAGATATAATTATTTTTTTTAAAAAACAATTCATAAGAAAAATTTTAAAAATAATTTACAGTACATCTAATGATCTTCAAAGATTAAATTGTAATCAAATCGGACAATGCTATAATGATTAATTGTTCTATTTTCTTAACCCTGGTTATGTCCAAAACTTAAATAGGATCATTTGAGTCATCTTGTATAACCTAAATATTAATTTTAAAATAAATTTGAATAATAGATAACCGTAATTGAGTGAGATATGACTATTCTTTTTAAACACAATACATCAAAATATTTTTAAAAGTCATTTAGGGTTTATCAAATTATATCTAAAAATTAAATTAAAATTAAAACGGAACAATCTTTAACGCTATTAGTTATTATATTTTCTTAATTCTGGTTGTGTTCAAACCGTAAAAAACATCATTTGGCTATTTTGTATATGCGTAATAGTAAATTTAAATTCTATTCGAATAATAGATAACAGTAATAGAGTGAGATATAATTATTTTTTTAAAAAACAATTCATAAGAAAAATTTTAAAAATAATTTACAGTCCATCAAATGAACTTTAAAGATTAAATTGGAATCAAATCGGACAATGCTATAATGATTAATTGTTCTATTTTCTTAACCCTGGTTATGTCTAAAACTTAAAAAGGATCATTTGGGTCATCCTGTGTATTCTAAATATTAATTTTAAATTATATTTGAATAAAAGATAACCGTAATTGAGTGAGATATGACTATTTTTTTAAAACATAATACATAAAACTATTCTTAAAAATCATTTAGGGTTAATCAAATTATATCTGAAAATTGAAATAAAATTAAATCGGAACAATCGCCAACCCTATTAGTTATTACATTTTCTTAACTCTGATTGTGTTCCAACCGCAAAAAACATCATTTGGCTATCTTGTATATGCGAAATAGTAAATTTAAATTATATTCGAATAATAGATATTAGTAATAGAGTAAGATATAACTGATTTTTTAGGAAACAACTCATAGGAAAAATTTTAAAAATAATTTACAGTCCATCAAATGAACTTCAAAGATTAAATTGGAATCAAATCGGACAATGCTATAATGATTAATTGTTCTATTTTCTTAATCCTGGTTATGTCCAAAACTTAAATAGGATCATTTGAGTCATCTTGTATAACCTAAATATTAATTTTAAAATAAATTTGAATAATAGATAACCGCAATTGAGTGAGATATGACTATTCTTTTTAAACACAATACATCAAAATATTTTTAAAAGTTATTTAGGGTTAATCAAATTATATCTAAAAATTAAATTAAAATTAAAACGGAACAATCTTTAACGCTATTAGTTATTATATTTTCTTAATTCTGGTTGTGTTCAAACCGTAAAAAGCATCATTTGGCTCTCTTGTATATGCGAAATAGTAAATTTAAATTCTATTCGAATAATAGATAACAGTAATAGAGTGAGATATAATTATTTTTTTAAAAAACAATTCATAAGAAAAATTTTAAAAATAATTTACAGTTTATCAAATGAACTTCAAAGATTAAATTGGAATCAAATCGGACAATGCTATAATGATTAATTGTTCTATTTTCTTAACCCTGGTTATGTCCAAACCTTAAAAAGGATCATATGAGTCATCTTGTATAACCTAAATATTAATTCTAAAATAAATTTGAATAATAGATAACCGTAATTGAGTGAGATATGACTATTCTTTTTAAACACAATACATCAAAATATTTTTAAAAGTCATTTAGGGTTAATCAAATTATATCTAAAAATTAAATTAAAATTAAAACGGAACAATCTTTAACGCTATTACTTATTATATTTTCTTAATTCTGGTTGTGTTCAAATCGTAAAAAACATCATTTGGCTATTTTGTATATTTTTAATAGTAAATTTAAATTCTATTCGAATAATAGATAACAGTAATAGAGTGAGATATAATTATTTTTTTAAAAAACAATTCATAAGAAAAATTTTAAAAATAATTTACAGTCCATTAAATGAACTTCAAAGATTAAATTGGAATCAAATCGGACAATGCTATAATGATTAATTGTTCTACTTTCTTAACCCTGGTTATGTCCAAAACTTAAAAAGGATCAATTGAGTCATCTTGTATAACCTAAATATTAATTTTAAATCAAATTTGAATAATAGATAACAGTAATAGAGTGAGATATAATTATTTTTTTAGAAAACAATTCATAAGAAAAATTTTTAAAATAATTTACAGTACATCTAATGATCTTCAAAGATTAAATTGTAATCAAATCGGACAATGCTATAATAATTAATTGTTCTATTTTCTTAACCCTGGTTATGTCCAAAACTTAAAAAGGATCAATTGAGTCATCTTGTATAACCTAAATACTAATTTTAAAATAAATATGAATAATAGATAACCGTAATTGAGTAAGATATGACTATTATTTTAAAACATAATACATAAAATTATTTTTAAAAATTATTTAGGGTTAGTGAAATTATATCTAAAAATTTAATTAAAATTAAATTGGAACAATCGCCAACGCTATTAGTTATTACATTTTCTTAACTCTGGTTGTGTTCAAACCGTAAAAAACATCATTTAGCTGTCTTGTATATGCCAAATAGTAAATTTAAATTATATTCGAATAATAGATATTAGTAATAGAGTGAGATATAATTATTTTTTTAGAAAACAATTCATAAGAAAAATTTTAAAAATAATTTACAGTCCATCAAATGAACTTTAAAGATTAAATTGGAAACAAATCGGACAATGCTATAATGATTAATTGTTCTATTTTCTTAACCCTGGTTATGTCTAAAACTTAAAAAGGATCATTTGGGTCATCTTGTGTATTCTAAATATTAATTTTAAATTATATTTGAATAAAAGATAACCGTAATTGAGTGAGATATGACTATTTTTTTAAAACATATTACATAAAATTATTTTTAAAAATTATTTAGGGTTAGTGAAATTATATCTAAATATTTAATTAAAATTAAATTGGAACAATCGCCAACGCTATTAGTTATTACATTTTCTTAACTCTGGTTGTGTTCAAACCGTAAAAAACATCATTTGGCTGTCTTGTAAATGCCAAATAGTAAATTTAAATTATATTCGAATAATAGATATTAGTAATAGAGTAAGATATAATTATTTTTTCAGAAAACAATTCATAAGAAAAATTTTAAAAATAATTTACAGTCCATCAAATGAACTTCAAAGATTAAATTGAAATCAAATTGGATAATGCTATAATGATTAATTGTTCTATTTTCTTAACCCTGGTTATGTCCAAAACTTAAATAGGATCAATTGAGTCATCTTGTATAACCTAAATACTAATTTTAAAATAAATATGAATAATAGATAACCGTAATTGAGTGAGATATGACTATTATTTTAAAACATAATACATAAAATTATTTTTAAAAATTATTTAGGGTTAATCAAATTATATCTAAAAATTTAATTAAAATTAAATCCGAACAATCGCCAACGCTATTAGTTATTACATTTTCTTAACTCTGGTTGTGTTCAAACCGTAAAAAACATCATTTGGCTATCTTGTATATGCGAAATAGTAAATTTAAATTCTATTCGAATAATAGATAACAGTAATAGAGTGAGATATAATTATTTTTTTAAAAAACAATTCATAAGAAAAATTTTAAAAATAATTTACAGTACATCAAATGAACTTCAAAAATTAATTTGAATCCAATCGGACAATGCTATAATGATTATTTGTTCTATTTTCTTAACCCTGGTTATGTCCAAAACTTAAAAAGGATCAATTGAGTCATCTTGTATAACCTAAATACTAATTTTAAAATAAATATGAATAATAGATAACCGTAATTGAGTGAGATATGACTCTTATTTTAAAACATAATACATAAAATTATTTTTAAAAATTATTTAGGGTTAATCAAATTATATCTAAAAATTTAATTAAAATTAAATCCGAACAATCGCCAACGCTATTAGTTATTACATTTTCTTAACTCTGGTTGTGTTCAAACCGCAAAAAACATCATATGGCTATTTTGTATATCCGTAATAGTAAATTGAAATTCTATTCGAATAATAGATAACAGTAATAGAGTGAGCTATAATTATTTTTTTAGAAAACAATTCATAAGAAAAATTTTAAAAATAATTTACAGTCCATCAAATGAACTTTAAAGATTAAATTGAAATCAAATCGGACAATGCTATAATGATTAATTGTTCTATTTTCTTAACCCTGGTTATGTCCAAAACTTAAATATGATCATTTGAGTCATCTTGTATAACCTAAATATTAATTTTAGAATAAATTTGAATAATAGATAACCGTAATTGAGTGAGATATGACTATTTTTTTTAAACAAAATACATCAAAATATTTTTAAAAGTCATTTATTTAGGGTTAATCAAATTATATCTAAAAATTAAATTAAATCGGAACAATCTTTAACGCTATCAATTATTATATTTTGTTAATTCTGGTTGTGTTCAAACCGTAAAAAACATCATTTGGCTATCTTGTATATGCGAAATAGTAAATTTAAATTCTATTCGAATAATAGATGACAGTAATAGAGTGAGATATAATTATTTTTTTAAAAAACAATTCATAAGAAAAATTTTAAAAATAATTTACAGTACATCAAATGGACTTCAAAAATTAATTGGAATCAAATCGGACAATGCTATAATGATTATTTGTTCTATTTTCTTAACCCTGGTTATGTCCAAAACTTAAAAAGGATCAATTGAGTCATCTTGTATAACCTAAATATTAATTTTAAAATAAATATGAATAATAGATAACCGTAATTGAGTGAGATATAATTATTTTTTTTAAAAAACAATTCATAAGAAAAATTTTAAAAATAATTTACAGTACATCTAATGATCTTCAAAGATTAAATTGGAATCAAATCGGACATTGCTATAATGATTAATTGTTCTATTTTCTTAACCCTGGTTATGTCCAAAACTTAAATAGGATCATTTGAGTCATCTTGTATAACCTAAATATTAATTTTAAAATAAATTTGAATAATAGATAACCGTAATTGAGTGAGATATGACTATTCTTTTTAAACAAAATACATCAAAATATTTTTAAAAGTCATTTAGGGTTAATCAAATTATATCTAAAAATTAAATTAAAATTAAAACGGAACAATCTTTAACGCTATTAGTTATTATATTTTCTTAATTCTGGTTGTGTTCAAACCGTAAAAAACATCATTTGGCTATTTTGTATATGCGTAATAGTAAATTTAAATTCTATTCGAATAATAGATAACAGTAATAGAGTGAGATATAATTATTTTTTTAAAAAACAATTCATAAGAAAAATTTTAAAAATAATTTACAGTCCATTAAATGAACTTCAAAGATTAAATTGGAATCAAATCGGACAATGCTATAATGATTAATTGTTCTATTTTCTTAACCCTGGTTATGTCCAGAACTTAAAAAGGATCAATTGAGTCATCTTGTATAACGTAAATATTAATTTTAAAATAAATTTGAATAATAGATAACCGTAATTGAGTGAGATATGACTATTTTTTTAAAACATAATACATAAAATTATTTTTAAAAATTAT